>NC_143513.1:44999846-45181513 GCF_031878675.1 Megascapheus bottae
GAAAGTAGAAAAGGGTCAAATTCTGTAAGAGCACATACATTCACACATAATTATACAAAAACACATGCCCACTTGTGTCTAAAGATAGACAATGTTTGCATAATAAATTTCAACTGGACAGCACTAGTATGATGATGTACTTGACAAGGGAAATAATGAGATCAAGTTAGATTGTGCCAGTCACCAGGGAGAAAATGACAGTCAATGAACAGACACAAAGAAAAATATAAGACAATTGAGAAGTAGAAGAGGCAAGACTGGACAACTGCCAGGATATGAGACAAAGAAAATATGTTTTTGCTCATTCATTCATGCACTTATTAAAACAAATCCTCACCACATGCTAGACATGTGCTGGTTGTACTACAATAAGCTAAGTGATGCCTAAAATGCTTATCAACTATATGATCTGCGAAATGGAGTCAAGGCTGTTGCCATCCATTGAAAAAATAAAGGAAGTAATTAGATGACAGGATATGAAATACAAGATAAAGTTCTAAGCAAAAACTACAGAATTTGGACATGTCATGGAAAGAACAGACTTAAAAGAGGGTTTCAAGAGGGTTTATCTATTGCTTCGCGGTGAAGTAATAGATAAGGCCTTGAATCTAAAAAAAAAACAAGATTTAAACACACCAAAATAAGAGAAAGAGAAGATAGTAAGTTCACTTACCTGATTAGACATAGAAGAATTCATAAAGTACAGTCTTATAGAAACTAAAAGATGAAAATGTTTAAGAAAATGACATGGATAGGGAACGGGGGAAAACAAGATGAGGGGTGGACGTGGAGGGGAGGGAAATGGGGACCAAGACATGTGAAAGGGTATCAATGTATGGGAATTAATGCACCATCTATCTGGCAAATAGCATGGGACCCTTTTATTAATTACAATAAAAAATATATGAAAAAAATGACCTTACAGAAGAAAAGACAATTTTATGGAAGCACTACAAATGTCCAAGATATAAAAAACAAAGTGTTCATAAATTAGAGTTCAATGATGACCTCCATGAAGGTCAGTAGTAAAGAGAAGCAAGATTAGAGAAGGATAAAGAGTAGAGAGGAAACAAAGAAACAGAGAGACCAACTTTAGACAAAAGTTTTATTGATGGATATAAGAACAATAAAAATAATGAGCACGTTTGTGAAGTAGTGCACCTTCTATCTGGAAAATGTAAGGAAACTCTTCTATTGATTACAATTAAAATATATTAAAAAAATAAATAAAGTGGGCTGTGGCTTAAGGGGTAGGATGCTAGCCTTGAGCTGAAGAGCCTCAGGGACAGTGCCCAGGCCCAGAGTTCAAATACCACAACGGACAAAAAAAAAAAAATGAAATAAAAATAAAAATAAATAAATAAAATGAGCATAAAATCAAAATAAAAAGAGGACTTAATGTATTTGGGTTGTTTGGTTTTTTTTTTACATGAGAGATGTGAGCATGTTCAAAAGCTCAGAAAAAGCAGTAGAAATGAGCCGGTTAAAGAGTTAAGAAATGTAATCATGGAGCAAGTGCTTAAAATTGAGTGAGGGGACTATAAACACAGGTAGAGAAGCAATCACTAACAGAGTCTTTTGAAGAGCCCCTCTCTCTGTGTGTTTCTGTCTCTGTCTCTGTTTCTGTCTCTCTCTCTCTTTTCCTCTCTTCCCCGCCCCGTCGCGCCTTCTCTCTCTCCCCATCTCCCTCTCCCTCTCCCTCTCCCTCTCCCTCTCCTTCTCACTCTCCCTCTCTCTCTCCCTCTTGGGAAAGAGGTAGGGTGGCTGAAGAGACAACAAGAAATACAGATGCAAGTCAAATCTCTAGTTTCTGTATTAAAATGTTATTCAGGTTATACAGTAATAAACTGGCACCTTTGGATATGATAACTACAAATACAATTACACAATTCCAAGGATCTGAGTAATTTATATGGCAAATATCCTAAAGCCAAGGGCAGAGATTCATCAAGGTAAGGAAAAGTCATTGTTAGTCTATTCTATAGACAATGACTCTAATACAAAAAACATTGAGAAATGACTTAATAAAAAGAGAAATGGAGGAAGACCCTGTGGATTAGTGTGTTTGGGAACAGGGAATTCTATCTATGTACATCTATAGTGGAGGGTATGAGAATGCATAACTACTAACTAGCTCCTTCCCAAGGAAAGAGACCCAGCTGTTCCATGGAGCCATTTAGATGAAGTTATTGAGATTTCCCTTTGATCCCATTTTTCCAATTTCTACTACCAGAGGGGAAAACATGTCTAGCCAGATTTGGTTCTCCAGAATAAATAATCAAGATAACTTTACATGACTGTTAAGGATCAGAAAAGCCAAGGTTGTAACTTGTTTTCATGTAACAACAATGCTGGCATAGCGTGTGTGAGGTCCTGAGTTCAATGCTTAGCGCTGATATAAATAAAGGAAAAATTAAATAGTAAGTAAAAAATAAAACAAATAGAGTCATAGTCATCTTCACCTCCTCTCTGCTACAATTTACCCACCTATGACAATGTGTATGGAACTGAGCTTCATTAGGAGAAACCTAGTTAACCCTTTAAACCCAATCAATGGGCCTCCCTGATTAAGCCAATGTTTATCCATCAATCATTTGTCAGCATTTTATTCACTTGCTTCCTTTCATACACATATGCAAATAATTTTGCAATCTAGAATTCTATAAGACTGGAAGAATAAGTGAGGATCAAATATCAAGAGAGAAGGAAGGAAAGAAAAATACTCTTATGATGGATTAAAAATGTGAACTAGCCGGGAGTTTGGCCTAGTGGTAGAGAGCTTGCCTAGCGTGCACGAAGACCCGGGTTCGATTCCTCTGTACCACATAAATAGAAAAAAGCCAGAAATAGTGCTGAGGCTCAAGTGGTAGTGCTCTAGCCTTGAGAAAGTCCAAGGACAGTGCTAAGGCCCTGAGCTCAAGCCCAGGACTGGCAAAAAAAAAAAAAAAAAAAAAAATCTGAACTAATCTTAACTGCCTGGACCAAAGAACCCAAGAAGCAATCTTTTTTATTGTAATTAATAGAAAGGTTACAGATATATTTGCCAGATAGAAGATGCACTACTTCACACACATTGATACCCCTTCTTATGTTTTTGTCCCCATTTCCCTTCCAAGAAGCAATCTTTTAACTCTACAGCCAATCACTGCTCCTTTTAGCCTAAAGCATCATGGAAAAAAGAAGATCCACAGACAGGTGAAAACGAATCATGAAGCAGTAGATGGGACAGAGACCAAAAAAGAAAATAGACGTGAAGCTATACACCTTCGTTTCAGAAATACTACTTTAAATGCATTGTTTCATATGGAATAAAGTAAGTTAATGTAAAAAAATCTTATATAGAATTTCTTATATTACTAGCAATAATGGAGTACCTTATAAAGTCCATTGCATCATTTAAGAGTACTTCTAAATATTGCCATTTTATTCTAGAAGAAATAGTTACACAAAAATTCGGTGAGTTTTCTAAAACCTCAAGTATCAACAAATATTGAAGAAAAGGGTATTGTGTGCAACACACTCAAACTGCAGCAGTCCTATCGGGACTTTTTCTTTGAATGAGACACATAATTAAAATAAGTAAATAAAAAATACATACTATGCCAAATACTGCTATTGACAAAGTCACTTAGGACAAAAAAAAGGGGGGGGTATAGTTTTGAATAGATGAGCCAAAGAAGGATTCAATGACAAGATGACATTTGGACGAAAGATCTAAGATGAGAGCAAATACGCCAAATGGCTGGTACCCCATTATCATCTATAACAAAAATCATGGAGATTCTACTATTTATGCTCTTTTCAATACAGTGATTTGCCTATAAAAGAGAAATCTGCTGATATTCAGGAAAGTAGCAAGGGAAGAATACCCAGAAATGATTCAGAAACATTATGAAAGTAGTTTAGAAAATACTAAACAGGACCCTCAGCACCATCCCAGGCCCAAACGAGTCCCCTATCACACATTTAAATACTTCCCAAAAGATGCCAAGTGGTAATTTTCATGACATGACTGGCAGATTCACTCCAAATAGTAAAATGTTAAAGTTGTAACTAGAGAATGTTTGATCTTTTTATTGTTGTTTTTAAAGGCAAATGTCCTCTGTGGTTCATTATGCTTTCTATCTTCCAGAGTCATTTCATTCTACAGAGTTATTTGTCTTCACAAACAAAAAATGACCTGTAATAAGAAAAGCTGACTAATAGGAGAAAAAGGCAAAACTACCTAGGTCCCATAACAGGCCACTGACATCATGCATGGCATAATTTATCCTTTCAAGTAAACCATGTCTCTATTATCAAACTGTCCTCTACCAATTATAAGGAACATGTGGTTCTGAAAGATGGGGTAAAGTAGGTATAGCCTACTACATGCTGCATATGATTTATCTGTAAGTAATCACCTAGGCGAGTTTATTTTGGCTACATAAATGGTATCTCTATGAATAATTCATCCCAATGTCTAATGTGGGTAGGTCCTTAGTATACTTTCCCTTTTTGCACTAATTCATTGTTTTATTCAGAATGAATGAATAGAATACATATATAACAGAATATATAACCGATATGACAGAACAAAGGAACAGAATATCTGTATAATGTACATACTTCATTTTATTTTCTATTTGAACATGGACTGTATCAGTATATGTAAACACACACAAATTAAACATATATTAATTAAATACATTGGTTTAATATAAGCATCACTAGGGAATATTTCCAAACGACAATTATTTAAACTCTATGTGTATATATGTGCATCTCTGTTTTGAATGATAAAAACAGGCAGAAGAAGGAAAGAGATGGCATAAAAATAATTCGAGAACCCCCCGCAAAAAAAAACAAAAACAAAAACTAAAAAACCAACAAACAAACCAGCCCCAGAGGTTATATCTACAATTCTAGATACTCAGGATGTTCCAAATCTGAAGATCACAATTCAAAAAATAAAAAAAAAACCTCTGAGAGACACCTCAGACGCCTCCAATAAGTCAGCCAAAAGCAAGACAAGGAGTCCTAGCTCAAGTTGTACACTGAAAAAAAAAAGTAGAGGGAGGTCATGAGTTCAAACCCCAGTACCTGCACATGCATGTGCGCGCACACACACACACACACACACACACACACTCACACACACACACACAATCACAAAAGATTCAGGAGAAATATAAAGACTTGAACAGAAAAAATACCATGTACCTTCACTTCCTTCTCTTTGCTGTGCAAACATAGTGCTCATTAATCATTTTGCCCAAATACTTTATGGCCTTTATGTTGGTTATAGGTGGTACATATTCAGACCTACTGCCAAAAATACCTGTCATAAACATTTCACTGACAAGTACTATGTTTTACCCTGTCCACCTAAATAATGAAGAACTGATAACTTGTTTACAAAAAAATGGAAAAACCAAGATAACACCTCCAGTTACTGTCGCACCAGATATCATATAAAATTTGATTTTGGTTTTTATAACACATAGTCCTTACTCAAAAATAGCAGACAAATCTGTATGTTGTCCTGCAAAAGGAGGAGAAAATACTATTATTTGTATTTCTTGTTCAAACACTAAGGATAAAAGAAATGTTTTCAGAAATGATGAGGTTCCTGCAGATAACATTTACCCACAGGATTTGAGGCTTTCATGTGACATAAAGTGCAGAGTACTTTGAGGGTGGTTACAGATGCAATGGCACAGAAAAGGCTTTTAACTTTGGCTCATTTCCTCTGACCACTATGCCTCCATTCTAAATTATAACTTCTCAAAGCTACAGATCCTTTAAAACTAGCTTTTAAAGTAGCTTTCCACGGTATCATCACAAAATAAGAACACTTCGTTACTTGAAAATACAAGCACAAAAATCATTGGAGTCAATAACTGTTCTCATTATTGCAAACCAATATAACACGGCTCAACAAAAGTTGCATTATCCTAATAGCTCTTGCTTATCAAGCTGCCAAGAAATCAATCCAAGAGAAACTAAATAAAAATCTGTCCTAACAATGTAAATAGATGCTTATTCAGAAACTTTCATTAATATCAGAAATTGCTGGCACATATTGCATTGCTATTGTTATCTTTCAAAAAAAATATTAATCTTTGACATAGTATTAGAATTCCTAACCGGAGCAATAAGGCAAGAAACAAGAACACATGGGATCCAAACAGGAAAAGAGGAAGTGAAACTTTCCCTCTTTGCAGATGACAAGATCCTGTATTTAAAGAACCCTATAGACTCCACTCCCAAGCTCCTTGAGCTGATTCAAAACTTTGGAAAGGTAGCAGGGAATAAAATTAACCCTCAAAGATCAACTGCCTTCCTATATGCCAACGGTGAGAGGAACGAGGCAACAATCAGGAAAGCAACTCCTTTCGCAATAGCCTCAAAGAAAATAAAGTACCTAGGAATTAGCTTAACTAAGAATGTAAAGGACCTTTTTGATGAAAACTTTAAAAGCCTGAAAAAGGAAATTAAAGCAGAACTGAGAAAATGGAAAAACCTCCCATGCTCCTGGATTGCAAGAATCAACATCGTGAAAATGGCAATCTTCCAAGGGTTATCTACAAATTCAACTCAATACCCATCAATATCCCAATGACATTCTTTAAAGAAATAGAAGGGGCAATCCAAAATTTCTTATGGAATAATAAAAGACTCCGTATAGCAAAAACACTTCTTAGCAGAAAGAACAGCACTGGGGGAATCTCAATACCAAACTTTAGACTCTATTACAGAGCTATGATTATAAAAACAGCTTGGCACTGGCACAAGAACAGGCCTGAAGATCAACAGAATAGAACTGAGGACCCAGATATTAAACCACACACCTATGGCCACCTAATCTTTGATAAGGAAGCCAAAAAAATAGAATGGAAGAAAGTCAGCCTCTTCAACAAGTGGTGCTGGCAGAACTGGTTAAGCACCTGCAGAAAACTAATGTTGGATCCTTCTTTGTCACCCTGCACTATGATTATCTCCAAATGGATCAAAGATCTCAAGATAAAAGCTGTCACACTGAAATCTTTACAAGAAGGAATAGGAGATACACTAGACCTCCTTGGCACAGGTCGAAACTTTCTTAATAAGGACCCAGAAACACAACAAATAAGAGAAAGTCTGGATAAGTGGGACTGCATTAAACTGCAGAGATTCTGTAGGGCAAAGGATATAGCTAGTAAATTAACTAGAAAGCCTACAGAGTGGGAGAAGATCTTCACTAACCATACAACAAAGACATATCTAAAATGTATCAACAGCTCAAAACATTGAATCACTCCAAAACTAATCTCCAAAGAAACAACCATCCCATTAAAAGATGGGCCAAAGACTCAAAGAGAATCTTCTCTGAAGAAATAAAAGTGGCCTATAGACACATGAAGAAATGCTCAACATCTCTGGCCATAAAAGAAATATAAATCAAAACAACTCTAAGATTCCACCTCATTCCAGTTAGAATGTCCAGGAACAAGAAATCTAATAAGAACAGATGCTGAAGGGGATGTGGCCAGGAAGGATTACTACTACACTGTTGGTGGAAGTTCAAAGTCGTTCAACCACTATGGAAACCAGTATGGTAGTTCCTCAAAAGACTAAACATAGAGCTCCCCTATGACCCAGCAATTCCACTACTTGGCACTTACCCCAATCATCCAGAAACAAGGACATAATAAATCCACTAGCACAACAATGTTCATTGCAGCACTATTTACCATAGCAAAGATATGGAACCAACCCAGATGTCCCTCAGTTGATGAGTGGATCAACAAGATGTGGTATTTGTATACAATGGAATTCTATGCTCCTGTCAGAAAGAACGGCATCGCCCCATTTGTTAGGAAATGGAAAGACTTAGAAAAAATCATATTAAGTGAAGCCAGACTCAAAAGAACATAGGCTCTATGGTTTCCCTCATTTGTCATAATCAGTAGAATCCTTGGGCTCTCCAAGCAGAGACTTACAATAGAACAAAACCTAGATACATAAGGCCATATAGTGTGACGCTAAATATAAGGATCTCCAGGATATAGAAACAAAGCCATATAACAAGTGATTGTTGTTCTTAATGTACTATGTTATCTCTCGTCTCTTTTGCTGTCCCTTGATTATATCACATTGTTACAATATTCCCCTTGTTATCTGATATAGTCTATATATGCTTATTTGGTTATTTGAAATCAGATAGGGAGGGGGGAATCAAGATGAGCGGGGGGGGGGGGAGGGGGGAGCTGGAGGAAGGGAAATGGGGACCATGACATGAGAAAGGGTATCAATGTTTGTGAAGTAATGCACCTTCTATCTGGTGAATATAATGTAACCCTTCTATTTATTACATTAAAAAATATATGAAAAAAAGAAGAAAAAAATCAAAAAAAAGGAGAAAATAAACCTCAACCTAGTGTTCATAAAAAAAAGAATCTTAAATAATAAATAAAAAATCTGCCATTCACATTTAGAATTAGAATATTTAAAAAATAAAATTGCCCTTCGAACTTAGGGATTTCTTTTACAAAATATGTAATACAAATACCACCTGATCATCCAAATCACTTCTAGTCACTGCAGATTTTTATGTCCTAAGGAAAGTAACAGCACTCAGAAGCATAATAAATATGTGTACCTCTTCCCCCTTGGTTAGAAATGAATAATTAGTTGGCATGGCCAGCAAGGTGAGGACAGATATTCAATTAGCTGGTTATGGCAAGGTCAACAAGATAATTCATATACGTGTGAGATTTGTTGGATGCAGAAGAATGAACAAACAAAAAAAGAATAATGAGATGATGGGAACTGGGTTTTTCTACACTGGAGAAGTAAACTAAAAGTATAAAATGGTAGGAATTAATCATGTTGTTTGGGTTTGGAATTAAAAGTTAACAGGAACGTATTTTGGGGTCAGCAAATAAAGACATTTTTTTCACAGATAATATTACATACAAACTTACATTTCCTAGATTTTGTTCACCAAAAAGAACTTGAAATAAAGACATCAGTAGAAATTAGCACGATGCAAATCCAGAGCTTGGTTTCTTTTTTTTTTTTTAAGTTTTCAGTGAATTTATTGATAAGTGACTTAGTTGCTGGAGGTATAAGCTGAATATGAAAGTTAGTAAACTTCTGGAAACTTGTATCTACTAGAGAAAACAAACAAATAAATTAAATAGTTAGCTACTTGTACCAAGTACAGGAAGCTTTGGCAAAACAAAGTAGGCTCACAATTAAGAAAGAACTATAGAAGTTTTCTAAAGGAAGAGATTTCTGGTAATGTACCTCTGACACATCTGCCTTTGTAGCTTCTTCTTTGGTAAAGTGGAACCCATTTGTTCACTGTTATTTTTCAAACTTCAATTAGGTTTAATTTCTAATAAAGTGATAATATCTAATAAAATGATAAATTATAATTTCATTCCCAATAAAATGATGATAACACCCACTGTACTTAGAGCTGCTACTATTATAACCGTCTCTTATGTCATGGACCCAGGGCACTGCCTGATGCTTCACATACTTTCATTTCTTATTTTGCAAATGAGTTCCCTAATGTACAGCTTTTTACCATCCTGAACATGAGTGAACTGAGAAAAAAAAGAATGACGTTTCTAACAGCTCATTTTCTTTATCTCTGAATCAGTGTTTTCAACAGTGATGAATTTACTTCTCTCACACTCCCCACCACCAACCCTCAGTAATATTTGACAGTGTTTGGAGACAGCTTTGGTTATCTCCTTGGAGGAGGGAGAATGGCAGTGGCCTGTGATAGGCAAAGACCAAGGAAGTTGCTGAGCTCCACAGATGTTATGCCAAGCCCCGAAAACAAAGAGTTTTCTTGCCACAAATATCAATGGCAGTGCAGCTGAGGCACTTGACTCCATCCTGAAGTATCGGTCATATTCTTATGTCTCTTTATCAATTCTGCTAACTTTTTTAATATTTTTATTGTAATTAATAAAAGGGTTACATGATATTTGCTAGATAGAGGGTGCATTAATTCACATACATTGATACCCTTTCACATGTCTTGGTCCCCATTACCCTCCCCCCCACCCCCACCTCCGTCTTGGTTTTCCCCCCTTCTCTATCCAATTTCAAATAACCAAATACAAATAAATCCAATATATCAGATAACAAAGTGAGATACTGTAACAATATGAGATACCTAAGGGACAGCAAAAGAGATGAGAGATAACATAGTACATTAAGGACAACAGTCAGAGCTTGGTTTCTATACTTCATTCTCCGCTGCAAGTGTTTGATAGCTCCATGACAGGAGTAAGAAAGAAATAAAAGACTGAACATCCTTATCACCCAATAAATCAAGTGCACAACAACATTTCTTCATCAGTCCATTAATTTTTCATGTAAGTTCAAATCTATTAGTGAGAAAACATCAAGTAAACCCAAATAGAAAAACAAAATATAATTTCAGAAATACCATAGATAGGGGCCGGGAGTTTGGCCTAGTGGTTGAGGGCTTACCTAGTATGCACAAAGACCCAGGTTCGATTCCTCGGTACCCCACATACATAGCAAAAAGCCAGAAGTGGTGCTGAGGCTGAAGTGGTAGAGTGCTAGCCTTGAGAAAGTCCAAGGACAGTGCTCAGGCTCTGAGCTCAAGCCCAGGACTGGCAAAAAAAAAAAAAAAATACCATAGATAGAGCCTAACTAAGGAAAAGCCTCAAATTAGAGGAGAACAAAGAGTCAAAACAGCTGGTCTGGTTTTTAACATCAGTCAGCCTTCCAGTTAGCTAGGAATACAGCCAGCTACTGGTGTTCTAATCTTCATCTTATTACTAAAATGTTTGTATAGTCTTAATATCATGGCAAAGGAAAATCTTAGAAAGCCAGAAATGTTTAATCTTAAATGTTGGTACACTATGAAGAAAAAAAATTTAACTGTCTATGAAGGAACATAACCTGCTATAAATTTTGAGGGAAGGAAAAAAACCAATTAAAGTCAAAATGAAAATTCTAAAAGACCTCAGATAAAGTCATTTAAAACATTTAGATGTTTCAAAAACATCTGTTCTTATAAAACAACTGGCAGGTAAAAGGTGAGGTATAGGACAGAGTTATATACATTATAAGGATAAAATTGCAGAAAACCTCTGATGTATACATGCAGACAAAGAGTAGCTTCACCCAGATCCTCCTTCAAGGAAGGAATGGCTCATCGTCATACCCATGGAATGTGGTCAGCAGACAGCCTCCAAGTCAGAGGTCTTCAACATATGCCACAACTGTCCTGCCTTGGGCATCCTGTATTCTGAGAGAACACAAGGTGATATGAGACAGCTCAAGATCATACTGTCCCTACAGTTCTCCATACCCATCGCCTACTTACAGGGACTTTTGTATTGTAGTTTGCATTGTGGCTTGGCCAACCTCTACTCAATTCCATCTTCTCCTCTACATTTCCAAAAGGGTGATTTTTACTATATGCCATGTGTCTCAAACTCAAAATCTGTTTCCCAGAAACACAGCCTTCCTTATGACTTGACAAAACAGAGCTTGGTATAGACAGACTTAATATATTTGCCTTGGGAACCATTAACTTTATTTTTGACTCAAGAGAATTTAAAAAAAAATGCAGGTGCATTCTATCTGTAACTCTTGTCCATTTACCTTCTCATGCTGTGTGACAGGGGAATTATACTTTCCCCTTTTCATGCTAGCAGAATGCAAAAGATAATCATTGTTTAAACAACAAATTTCCCTCTTATGGTCCATTAGCTCCTGCTGCTTGTTCCTGTAGTGAAATTGAAATATAACAAAACAATTTCCATGGCAATAGATAATAATCTATGAAATGTGAATTTCTGACTTAGCAACAAATCAAGAGCTTATGGTACTACAGTGGGGCTGAGTTCTATGTATTTTTTTGCATTACACTAAAACAAAGGCAGCACAAACACAAATACACATACAGACAACTTTGCAAAATAAAACTTCAATTATAGGGTACATTTTTTAAAGATCCCAATAATCAACTTGTAATATTACTACTAAAAAAATAAATTCATGCAATATTGAAAAGAATACATCTTTTATACGAACCGGGAGTTTGGTCTAGTGGTAGAATGCTTGCCTAGCATGCATGAAGACCTGCAAAAAAAACCATATTAAGTGAAGTAAGCCAGACCCAAAGCAACACAGGCTCAATGGTTTCCCTCATTTGTAATAATTAGTACATATCTGGGACTCTCCTAGCAGAGCATCATAATAGCTCAAAAACTATGCACAAAAGGTCATATAGGATGGGACTAAACAAAAGAAACTCTAGGATATGGAAAGAAGAGATTTATCTTGTGTGACTGTTGTCCTTAATATACTATGTTATTTCTCTTTTCTTTTTTGTGCTTATGGTTACTCTCATCTTACTATACCTAACTTTGCTACCTGGTATATTGTATATGTGTTTATTTGAAATAAGGAAGGGAAGGGAGGTAAACATGATGATTGGAAGGATCTCAACATCAGACCTGAATCCTTGAAACTTCTATATGATAGAGAGACAGACAGACAGACAGACAGACAGGCAGACAGACAGACAGACAGCGACAGAGTCAACACACATATGAAAAAGCCAGAAGTAGTTCTGTGACTCAATTGGGAGAACACTAGTTTTGAGCAAACAGTGTCCAAGGACAGTGTCCAGGCCCTGAGTTTAAGCCCAGAGAGAGAGAGAGAGGAAGAAGAAGGAGGAAGAGGAGGAGGAAGAAAGAAGAAAGAGAGAGAGAGAGAGAGAGAGAGAGAGAGAGAGAGAGAGAGAGAGAGAGAGAGAGAAAGAAAGAAAGAAAGAAAGAAAGAAAGAAAGAAAGAAAGAAAGAAAGAATCTCCAGAAAGGACATTCTAAATCCATTAGCACAACAAGGTTCACTGCACCACTATTTACCATAGCAAAGACATGGAACCAACCCAGATGCCCCTCAGTTAATGACTAGATCAACAAGATGTGGTATCAATACACAATGGAATTCTATGCTGCTGTCAGAAAGAACGACATCGCCTCATTTGTAAGGAAATGGAAACATTTTTAAAAAATCATATTAAGTGAAGCCAGACTCAAAGGAACATAGGCTCAATGGTTTCCCTCATAATCAGTAGAAACCTTGGACTCTCAGAGCAGAGACTAACAATACAACAAAACCTAGATACATAAGGCCACATAGTGTGATGCTAAATATAAGGACCTCCAGGATATAGAAACAAAAGCCATATAATGAGTGATTGTTGTCCTTAATGGATTATGTTATCTCTCATCTCTTTTGTTGTCCCTTAGTTATCTCATATTGTTACAATATGTTACCTTGTTATCTGATATATTGTATATGTTTATTTAATTTTTGAAATAGGAAAGGGGAGGGGGGAAAAGAAGATGAAGGGTGGGGGTGGGGGAGGGAAATGGGGACCATGGCATGAGAAATGACATCAATATTTGTGAAGTAATGCACCTTCTAGCTAGTGAATATAATGTAACCCTTTTATTAATTACAATAAAAAGTATATGGAAGAAAAGAAGAAGACGAAGAAGAAGAAGAAGAAGAAGAAGAAGAAGAAGAAGAAGAAGAAGAAGAAGAAGAAGAAGAAAAAGAAGAAGAGACGACGGAGGAGGAGGAGGAGGAAGAAGAGGAGGAGGAGAAGGAAGAGGAGGAGGACGAGGAGGAGAGGAATGAGGAAAGAAGAAAAAAGTAAGAACTAAGTTGGGTATCAATTTATCCTAATCACCTAACACAGAGAAAGAAGTTCATAAACATGTGTTAACTGTTTAATAAATGCAGATTATAAGGAAGATTCTCATCTCTTCAAGTCAGCCAATAAGTAACAATTGTTGCAATATGAACAAGTCACTTGATTTTTTTTCTTTTTTAAAGAATTTATTAACATTGATTTTTAGATCACATTTCAAATGACATGTTTAACAAACAAGCATTCAAGAAGGGAATCTCTATATACAATCACTGGCACTTAGTTTTTAGAACATAATCAGAATTACGCTAAAGGTTTCTATATCATAGATACAAATTAATCTATGTAATAAAACATTATATATTTAGAGCCATACGCTTTTTTTCATATATATTCTATTGTAATTAATAGAAGGGTTACATTACATTCACCAGATGGAAGGTGCATTACTTCACATACATTGATACCCTTTCTCATGTCTTGGTCCCCATTTCCTTCCCTCCCACTCCCCCCTCAACTTGTTTTCCCCCCTTTCCTATCCAATTTTAAATAACCAAATACAAATATATCCAAGATATCAGATAACAAAGTGAAATACTGTAACAATATGAGATAACTAAGGGACAGCAAAAGAGATGAGAGATAACATGGTACATTAAGGAAAACAATCACGCATTATATGCCTTTTGTTTCTATATCCTAGAGGTCCTTTCATTTAGCATCATACTGTATGGCTTTATGTATCTAGGTTTTGCTCTATGGCAAATCTCTGCTAGAAGAGTCCAAGGTTTCTACTGATTATGAAAAATGAGGGAAACCATTGAGCCTACGTTCCTTGGAGTCTGGCTTACTTCATTTAATATGATTTTTTTCTAAGTCTTTCCATTTCCTAACAAATGGGGCGATGCCGTTCTTTCTAACAGCAGCATAGAATTCCATTGTGTACAAATACCACATCTTGTTGATCCATTCATCAACTGAGGGGCATCTGGGTTGGTTCCATATCTTTGCTATGGTAAATAGTGCTGCAATGAACATTGTTGTGCTAGTGGGTTTAGTATGTCCTTGTTTCTGGGTGATCGGGTAAATGCCAAGTACTGGAATTGCTGGGTCATAGGGGAGCTCTATGTTTAGTCTTTTGAGGAACTGTCATACTGGTTTCCATAGTGGTTGAACTCCCACCAGCAGTGTAGTAGTGATCCCTCCTGGCCACATCCCCTCCAGCATCTGTTGTTATTAGATTTCTTGATTCTGGCCATTCTAACTGGAATGAGGTAGAATCTTAGAGTTGTTTTGATTTGCATTTCTTTTAGGACCAGAGATGTTGAGCATTTCTTCATGTGTCTATAGGCCATTTTTATTTCTTCTTCAGAGAAGATTCTCTTTAAGTCTTTGGCCCATCTTTTAATGGGATGGTTGTTACTTTGGAGATTAGTTTGGGATTGATTCAATTTTTTGAGCTGTTGATATATTTTAGATATAAGGCCTTTGTCCGTTGTATGGTTAGTGAAGATCTTCTCCCATTCTGTAGGATTCCTAATTAATTTACTAGCTATGTCCTTTGCCATACAGAAGCTCTGCAGTTTAATGCAATCCCACTTATCCAGACTTTCTCTGATTTGTTGTTTCTGGGCTCTTATTAAGAAAGTTTCAACCTGTGCCAAGGAGACCTAGTGTGTCTCCTATTCCTTCTTGTAAAGTTTTCAGTGTGACAGCTTTTACCTCGAGGTAACTCCATTTGGAGTTAATTCTAGTGCAGGGTGACAAAGAAGGATCCAACTTTAATTTTCTGCATGTGCTTAAACAGTTCTGCCAACACCACTTGTTGAAGAGGCTATCTTTCTTCCATTCTATTTTTTTGGCTCCCTTATCAAAGATGAGGTGGCCATAGGTGTGTGGTTTAATATCTGGGTCCTCAGTTTTATTCCATTGATATTCAGGCCAGTTCTTGTGCCAGTACCAAGCTGTTTTGATTATTATAGCTCTGTAATAGAGTCTAAAGTTTGGTACTGAAATTCCTCCTGTGCTGTTCTTTCTGCTAAGAAGTGTTTTTGTTATACGGGGCCTTCTATTATTCCATATGAAATTTTGGATTGCCTCTTCTATTTCTTTAAAGAACGACATTGGGATATTGATGGGTATTGCGTTGAATTTGTAGATAGCCCTTGGCAAGACTGTCATTTTCACGATGTTGATTCTTGCAATCCAGGAGCATGGGAGGTTTTTCCATTTTCTCAGTTTGCTTTAATTTCCTTTTTCAGGGAATATTCCTCAGTATAATAAAGGCAGTCTATGACAAACCCACAGGTAGTATTATACTTAATGGCGAAAAGCTAAAGCCATTCCCTCTAAAATCAGGAACAAGACAAGGATGCCCACTCTCTCCACTCCTCTTTAACACAGTATTAGAATTCCTAACCAGAGCAATAAGGCAAGAAGCAAGCATAAAAGGGATCCAAATAGGGAACGAGGAAATGAAACTCTCCCTCTTTGCAGATGACATGATTCTGTATTTAAAATACCCTATAGACTCCACTCCCAAGCTCCTTGAGCTGATCCAAAACTTTGGAAGGTTAGCAGGAAATAAAATTAAACCTCAAAAATCAACTGCCTTCCTCTATGCCAACAGTGAGAGGAACGAGGCAATAATCAGGAAAGCAACTCCTTTTGCAATAGCCTCAAAAAAATAAAGTACCCAGGAATTAAGTAAGAATGTAAAGGACCTTTTTGATGAAAACTTTAAAACCGTGAACAAGTCACTTGATTTTTAAGCTATATTATCCAATTTAGAAATGAGCAATTTATTATTAAGGTGATGTAATTAGTGTATTCAAGAACAAAAGTTTTTAATGATAAAAGCTCTGTTACCATAATTTTGCACACCTTCCTAGTGCACTTCCAACTTGCTGATATTCCTGTTCCAACAATTTGATCCTTCCAGACTTCCTTAGCATTTCTAATATGCCCTACTATTCATTTAAAACATAAACCTACCTATTTTGTTCTTAGAACTATTCTACATGATCAATCAGTCATCTGAATCTCTGGTCTGGATGACAAGAGCTTTTAATTGTTCTTCCCCATGATAAACCTGAATTCAAGTTCACTGCATGGTTACCAGGAAGACAACATTTCTCTGGATGTTGAGCCACAGAGGCAAAGGCTCTGTTCTACTTATTCATACATTCATCCTTAGAACCACATGGCATAAGACATGACTATATCCATTTTAAAGTGTCATCATCAAAAAATTCTTAGTATTTTTCATTTTTACCATATATTGTTTTAATTATGATCTACAATTAGCAGGATTTCCCACCAACAGCTGAGTAAACAAAAAAGAATCTGTTGATATGCTATTTCCAATAAATATATACATATATATTTATTTACCACTCCCTACTCTAGTTTAGATTTTTTAATATCTTCATAAATCTTCAAAAGAATTTTACTTTGGACTGACATGTTTTTAGGATTTAGTGACATGTGCTCAGATTGTTTATTTTGTGGGGAAACTTTAAGTTTTCAGTATGTTTTAAATATAATCTGCTAAGTTATAACATGATTTCAAAAGGAAATCTATATAGTAAAATACAATGCCAGTTTGCTAATACATATTATACATAAACAATAAGAAGTTTAACTCAATAAATACTTTTTATTGCCAACTTATAAGTCCTCAAGGGTAGCAAAATCAACTGAAATCAAGTTTCTTCCTCAAAACATTCGGGTAAGATACAAAGATATATACTCAACTAATATTACAAAGCAAAATAAACTGTTCCCACAGAAAAAGAAATTTTAGTGGTATAGAATTATAATATTAAAATAAAATACAGATGAGTAGACATGACTAAAACTGTGCCTCAAATATGCCTCCACATTTCCCTGTATGTTCTTTGAGTAATTACTGAGAGAAAAATGATCTAAATCATGTCCTTCCAAAAGGTACAGATCACAATTTCCTCAGCACTTCTGTACTCGTAGTCTCCTACTGTTAGTACATCACTGCTTGCTGCCCTTGAACTTCTGCATACAGTGGTAAAGAATGAATGAAAAAAAGGTTAAGAAATTCACATGGAAGATCATAGCTTGGCGGGCTCCATACCAAGTCAAATGGAAGAATTAACTTGAATTAATAAAAGAATTAACAAATATTCACTCTTAAAACAATTTAAAAGCCTCTAACATTCCTTGATGTTTAATGCTAGTGAATAAAATTCAGAGTAAATATTCTCTCCTGTGTTTAAAAAAATGACAATAACAGAAATTGAGGGACAAATGGTAATAACAATAAAATAACAATAACAGTAAAAAAATAAAAATACTTTGAGAAAAAGTACAAAAAGATGCTTAAATTCATCCAAACTAAGAGGAATAATAATAGCAACCAGGTGCTGATAGTTCATGCTGTAATCAGGAGACATAAAGGGGTTTTTTTTGAAGCCAGCCAGGGCAAAAACAAAAGTCAGTACAGCTAGGCACAATGGCTCACATCTGTAAGCCTACCTACTCAGGAGGCTGAGATCTGAGCTAGCCTGGGCACTGAAGACTCTTAGAATCTTAACTCCAATTAATCACTAAAAAATGGGAAGTGGGTCTGTGTCTCAAGGGTAGGGCAGTAGCCTTGAGCTAAAGAGCTCAGAGTTCAAGCCTCATGAACGCCCCACCCTAAAAAAATATCAGTACAAGTCCATCTTTCATTCATTAGCAAAAAGCCAGGCATAAGGCACAGTTCAACCAGTGAAACTCCAGCCTTCAACAAGCAAGCCACGTGAGTACAATGCCTCTTCATATCAGCTCCAGTACCACCAAACACTAACAATAATAATTAATAGTAACAATAAATTCAGAAACCAATCATCTTTCTTTAATTCACTTTGCATATGTCCTATGATACAAAATAAGAAATAATCAAAAGCTTCTTGTTAATAAATTCTTTCTGTGAAATATTTCAGAATTCCTTGTCCTGATAGCAATTCCCTTTATTTATAGCTACAATTTACCTATACCATGAAATGAAATTATTCCTTTTCTTAAAACCTGAAAGAGCCACAATGTTCTATCTGGCCAGGCATCTGTATAATATCAACTATGTTAGCTATCCTGTTAGCATAATCAATGTAGATTCTCAGGCAAATAACTCCAGCCCAAATGTAGCTTGATTTAAAGATAATGTATTGCCTTTTGAATTTCAAGTACCTTTATCATTTTTATGGTGTATTACAATACATTGTCCTCACTGCTAGTTTACTTAGACTAAAATAAAATATGGAACAAACAAAAAACTAAAAGATTCTATTTACAACAAAATCAAGTTTAAAATCCTCAAGAAGATGAGACAGGACATAACCAACTTGTTTTCCATTACCTTCCCAACAAGGATTTCTGTTGCAACCACAATGTCCTCGTAGTCCCATAAACACATAACATTTATTATTTATATCTTCTTGTACCTGTTCTTTCTGTGCCCATACAGCATGGCAAATCTTCTCCTTCTTATCCCAACAGGTTCTACAATAATCATCATTTCCTCCAGAAAGTTCTACCAGATCAACCAGATCTAAACTACTTACTGTACACAGTGTTCATGCTGCCATAATAAAGTTCCATAACAAATAAATTAACATTTTTAAAAGTCAGATGGTTTGTCTATTTTATACAGTATATCAAATAGGAAATAGTAAGTATCAAAAATGTATAAATTGTTCAAATAATACATAAATCTAGTCTAAAATACATATACATATACATACAGACACACCTGAAGTAACACTGCCAAAGCTACTGAAAAATAATTCACAGTTCGACTACACAGTCCAAACTGCAGATGGTTGTTAAAAGAATGAAGATCTTTTTCTGTGCAATAAGGGTAATAAAAAGTTGAAATTTGTGTGGCGGGGGAGTTTAGCCTAGTGGTAGAGTGATGGCCTAGCATGCATGAAGACCAGGGTTCAATTCTTCTATACCACATACATAGAAAAGCCGCTAGTGGTGCTATGGCTCAAATGGTAAAGCACTAACCTTGAGAAAAGCCCAAGGACAGTGCTCAGGCCCTGAGTTCAGTCCCCAGGACTGGGGCAAAAAAAAAAAAAAATGAAATTCTTTGACTCAAAAGGTCCTTTAAATTGTGAGTACAGGATTCTATTCATAAGTAAATGCACATATTTGTATAAAGACATGGTACTTTAAATATTTTGACACTTTATATTCTTTCATCCTACATCTTACTGTTAAAAAAAACCTTCTTAGAAAAGCCAAATATACATATACTGACTAATCAATATCAGTAATAGCCTAACAAAAAAGGAGTTTTATTCTGAAGACTATATATATCCACCTTACTTAACACTGCCAGCAGCACACAGTACTTGTCTTCTCGGCTAGAAAATAAATTGCCATGTAAATATATCCTGGCCAATCTATCAGCTAAACAGCTTGAGAGTAGAAAGTACAACAAGATAACTACTCCTCCTCCTCCTCCTCCTCTTCCTCTTCCTCCCTTCTCCTTCCTCCCTCTCTTCTCCTCCCTCTCTCCTTCCTCCTCCCACTTTTCCACCTTTTCCTCCTCCCTCTAATCCTCCTTCTTCCACTCCTCCTCTAAACACCTTGAGAGTACAAAGTTCAAAAAAGTAACTCCTCCTTCTCTTCCCTCTCTCCTTACTCCTCCCACTCCTCCTCCCTCTAGTCCTCCTTCTTTCACTCCTCCTACTTTTGCCCACCTTCTCTACTTCCCTGTCTTCTTTGCCTCCCTCACCTCCTTCATTTCCTCCAACACCTCCTTCAAGGAAACAGTTACAATAAAACACAATTTAAAAGGCTCAGCATCCAGATCTGAAATATTAGTGTTCAGTGCAGTGAAATCACTTTAAGTCTTTTAGCAAAAAGGATTGCCCAACTTCCACTGCAATGACAATGAAAAATTTTATTTCCTAATGATCTCATCTAAAACACATTATGTTTGACAGAATATAAATGCATTCAAATATAATACGCACATAAGGAATACTAATTATGACTACCTTCCCTCACAAATAACAAATGATTTTTTAACACAATTCTGAAATGTTAAAAGCTTTTTTTAAAATTCGCTTTCCACTTAGAAATAAGCAACTAAAAACATCAGCAAATTTCTATTTGCTGCCATAAGTCCTCAAATATTTTGGTGAAATAGAAAAAAAATATTAACTTCATCTTTAATCCATTTGAAAATAATTAAATTTGGAGAGACCATCACTTAATTTTCAAGGTCTTTATTTGCTAAATATAAACTGTGTTCAAAATTTTCACATGTGACAAAGACAATAATATCAAACAACAGCCTACAATTCCCTAAAGAAATTTATGTCGATTGGTATTTGGTAAATTAATTCAGTGACCTACAATAATGTGAGTTCTTGATACATAATGTCTGTCAGTAGGCAATGCAAAAATTTCAGAATCATTTCTGGTGTCTGACCTCCAAAAAGCAGCCAAGAAAATATATGTCTAAAAGGGTTCTTTATTTCCTATTTTATCTTGTATCTGCTACTTACATTAATACCAGAAAAATAAATATTATGCTGGGTATACATTGCCAGAAATAAAATTCCACAAAGGAAATACAAGTACATTTAAGATACATTTAATCCAGAAATTTAGATTTAAAAACTATGTTTTTGTTATCTTCAGGTAGTTGTATAAAGGAAGTGCCATGTAACAAAGCAGTTTATAAATACTCTGCATCTTGATCAGTATCACCCCCTTCAATATTCTCACCTACCCTCCTTCAAACTAATGCTTATCTTACTTAATTTTGTGCTATATACAATGAATTCAGCCATTTTTTGAGCTAAAGTATTACTAGTCTACCAAATGCCTTCTACCAACAATGTTTTTGCTAAATTAACAAATTTCACCTATACATGTACAGCTCATTTTCAGTTACTTAATAGAAAACATGCTATGACATTCTTTAAGGAAGATATTAAAGATATCAAGAAATACAAATGCCCGAACTTAAAGGATGTATCTTTTATCTCTAAATGCTCCTTCTCAACTTAGCAATTATGTAGATACCCCAGCATAAAGACCATAAATATCCAGAAGACAAAGCACCAATAAATTATTTTAGATAGCCTCATGTAGACCATACTTTGAATCATACTTGGAGCAATACACTAAAAATTGTGATGAATTTACTAATAGCAATCTATATATAATAATATATTTTTTAAACTGTATAAAATGATTATTGAAGTATATTATTAGAGAATTGACATGTGTGTAAGGCCACAGCAATTCAGAACATTACCTTTTTGGAGGTTTATATGAATGCTTTGTCAATGGAAAATCATAAGTGAAGTAAAGGTAAACATAAATGGTAATGTCTACATATACTCTGAGTTTCTGTCTTATCATTTGGACTGTATAAACACTCCTCATAGTCATAGGAGCATTCTCCAAGGCTTCATGATCCAGAGTCTAAACCACCGTTAGCACAAAGCTAGGGTCTAGGTTGCTTCTCTCTTTTTTTTTTTTTAACTGTGTCTTATTGCCAGGGTGATGTATAGAGGGTTTACAGTTACATTTAGGTTGCTTCTCTTTCTCTAGCCACGGTCCAGATCAGCAAACTACTGTTGACAGACCAGATTCAGATTACAACCTATAAACTTTTATGAATGAAGCTGCATTAGAACAGAAGCACACACATTTGTTTGTCTATAGATCCTTTCACAATGTGAGGCAAGAATACCTCAAGTTTTAAAGCTACTTAGATGGTTTCTGACCCTTCACAGAACTTTGTTAAATTATCTAGGCAAAATGACTCTGAGCTCTAACTTTAAATCTGATTTATATCATAACAACTCATGAAATTCTATCTTCAATCCTGACCTAAACTTTCATCTCAACCTCTTAAGTCAGACATTCTTGAATATCTAATAGCCATAAAAAATATAACACATCTAAAGAGCTTTCTCGACAAATGGTGCTGGCAGAATTGACTATATATGTGTAGAAAATTTCACCTCGTTATCTGATATATTGTATATATGCTCAAGTGGTTATTTCAAATTGGATAGGGAAGGGGGGAAAACAACATGAGCATCAAGGGGTGGGGAGGAAAATGGGGACCATGACATGAGAAAGGGTATCAATGTATGTGAAGTAATACACCTTCCATCTGATGAATATAATGTAACCCTTCTATAAATTACAATAAATATATATGAAAAAAATTTAAGTTAGATCTGTATATTTCACCCTGCACCAGAATCAACTCCAAACTCCAAATGGATCAAAAACCTCAAGATAAATCAGATAACCTAAAAATACTACATGAAAGAATAGGGGAAACACTAGATTTCAGGTTGGCATAGGCTGAAACTTACATAATAAAGTCTCAGAAATACATAAAAATCAAAGAATATTTGGATAAATGGGATTGCATTAAACTACAGAGCTTCTGCATGACAAAGGACATACCTAACAAGATAAATAGAAAGCCCACACATTGGGAAAAGTTTTTCACTAGTCATGCAATACACAAGGGGTTCATACCTAAAATATACTTAGAGATTAAAAAATTAAATATCCCCAAAAAATAAATCCTCAAAGAAACAACCAACCCATTAACAAGTAGGCTAAAGGAAGAGACTTACCTCTGAAGAGGAAATAAGAATGACCAATCGACACAGAAAGAAATGTTCAACATCTCTGCCATAAAACACACTGGTTACCAGGGAAGAAACACTTGAGAATCTCTCAGGAGAAAAAAAAAAAATGTCAGCAGAGAGAAAGTAGGGGGAAGGGAGAATGCAGTCCTATTTTCCAATGCATAGCTTATAAAACTAGGAAAATTAAAGGATGGAGTTGGGTTAGGAGGGATGTGAAGAATGACGAAAGGGATGACATCAATCAAGATGCATTATACTTAGAAACTGACACGTTGAATGGTTACACCTTTGTACAACTACTTAAAGATAATAAAAAGTAATTTTAAAAATAATTGTTCTAAGTGTTTTCTGTTGGTGGGAATGCAAATTCATTCAACTACTATGGAAAGCATTATGGCAGTTCCTCAAAAGACTAAACATAGAACTCCCCTATGACCCAGCAATTCCACTACTCTGCATTTACCCAATCATCCAGAAACAAGGACATACTAAAGCCACTAGCACAATGATGTTCATTGCAGCACTATTTACCATAGCAAAGATATGGAACCAACCCAGATGACCCTCAGTTGATGAGTGGATCAAGAAGATGGGGTATTTATACACAATGGAATTGTATGCTGCTGTCAGAAAGAACGACATTGCCCTATTTGTAAGGAATTGGAAGGACTTAGAAAAAATCAAATTAAGTGAAGTAAGCCAGACTCAAAGGAACATAGGCTCAATGGTTTCCCTCATTTGTCATAATCAGTAGAAACCTTGAGATCTCGTAGCAGAAATTTACACTAGAACAAAACCTAGGTACATAAGACACTATGACGCTAAATCAAAGGACCTCCAGGATATAGAAACAAAAGCCATATAATGAGTGAGTATTGTCCTTAGTGTACCATGTTATCTCTCATCTCTTTTGCTGTCCCTTGGTTATCTCATATTGTTACAGTATTTTGCCTTGTTATCTGATATATTATATATATATATGTTTATTTGGTTATTTGAAATTGGATAGGGAAGGAGGGAAAATAAGATGAGGGGTGAGGGTGGGGGGAGGGAATGGGGACCAAGACCTGAGAAAAGGTATCAATTTTTGTGAAGTAATGCACCTTCTATCTGGTGAATATAATGTAACCCTTCTATTAATTATAATAAAAATATATGAAAAAATAATACTTGTTCTAAGTGTTTGATATAAACTAACTCATTTCTTCTTCACAGTAATTCATTTCAGAGATAGAATAACTGAAACACAAGGAAATTAGATAATATACCCAGTCTTAAATAAATTAACCTGTATTCATAAAAGTAAACCATTTCTTTGTCATATGCTAAGCATTATTTATGTGTATTACCAGTAAAACTAAGCAATGACATTAAGTACATATAAACACGCAAAGTTTGCCAAACGTAACACTGAAAATTTTCCAAGTACTTAACTTTCAACTTTTCTAAATATCTCTTCTAAACATTGAAACATGTTCATTAAAAGGCAGATCATTACAATAGAGACCTTAAGTATTGGATCACAAACAAATTGCATGTAATCCAATATGCTAAATAACTCATACAGAAATATGACTGTTCTATCTGTGGATATAGTTTTATTTTTTAAGAGTCAAGGCTAAACATATACACTGTCTGCAATAGATATTTTTCTTGTGTATCATGTAATGAAGTTTCAGGCATATTGCTCCCATAACAGAAGAGCACAATGGGACAAGATGAGATGACAGTATGTTTTATCTTTTTCATATGAATGTTTAGTAATAAATTACAGATGGCAATAAACTAAATCAATATAGATGAAAAACTTGCCAGCACTTTTTGTGTATCTCTCATGATAACATTCCCAAATTTAGAGGTAGAACTACATATGTATGTCATTAATACTAAGAAAAAGATATGAAGGCATAATAAATGATCTGCAAGCTTATAATATCTGACAACAATATATTATAAGCAGTCTAATAAAACAATGCACAGACAGTAGAGGTAAGAGAATACGTAACTAAAATTACTTCACCTTCACTACCTTTGCAGTCTAAGACTGCAAAACCTACATCAGCACATTCTGTCTAAATGATATATGGATGCACAGCTAGAATTAAATTGGGATAATGTTTCTAAGAGATGACAGGCTTCTGTCAGTTACATTACTTTTATATGGAATTGTTTTTAACTAAATGTTTTCTCAACTAATGTTTTTTAAGAAAATAATTATCTTCCAATGTAATAAGTTAAAAATTTTTGTGTGGATATATGCATACATATGTACATGTGTGTAAACATAGTTTCCAGTTGGTGGGTCTAAGTATATTATATACACTTATGAAATTTAAGTGAAAAAAATGATACTTAAGTGAACTAGAAAAGTGAGGAAAATACATGAAGCTTTTTCAGATATTGTACAAAAAACAAAATAGGTTTGTAATTATTAGGAAAAGAAACACAGCCGAACAATCGCTAAGACTGTGTTTTTATTCACTATTCAGAAGCAGAAATGAGACTGCTGTGTATGGATGGAGAACTCAAAAAGAAACTGATGGGCCAAATAATTTTAGAAATAAATTTGGAGTCTGGTGTTTGAGGATACTAGGATGACTGAAAAATGTTGGACAAAGCACAGTTGAAGAGAGTGACATGCAGGGGAAAGGCTGATGCCAAATTGTCATATGAAGCCCTTAAATAGTTGAATATTTTGAATATGAAATCTTCATTAAACAGCATGAATCTCAGAGGCCAAATACAAGACAACTAGCAGGGAAAGATCAATTTCCAGGACAGCTTTAGCCAAACACCTCCCAAGATATTAAAAAACAAAATCTATTGAATGCCTAGGAATTCCAGATACTCCTAAAACTTTGTGCATTGTAGCAAGGTCACTCTAGCTCTAATGTAAACAGTACCATACGTCATGATAAGGTGATGAAAATGGGCCAGGAAATGATCAGACTGATTCCTACAGTTTAACTTACCCAAGGTGGAGAAAAGGAGAACATTGCACAAGATCAATAATAAACAGAAAACTGTCTAGAGCATCCAGGCAAAAAAGGAATATTATGTACAAAGAACAAAGATAAAAATGGTTCTATTCAAAAACTATGCAAGCCAGAAGGGAATGAAATAACATTTTTAAAGTACTGAAAGATATATGAATGAATAAACAAAATATGATACATCCATATAATACAAGATTATTCAACTTTAGAAAGGAATGAAGTACTAATACATGCTACAATGTGGATGAACCTTAAAAACAAAAGAAAGAAGCTAGTCAGAAAAAGCCATATATCATAGTATTTCCTTTATAAGAAATAGAAAGTAGACTCGTGGTTTCTAAGCCTTAATGAAGAAGGAACTTGCTTAATGGGTATAGAGGATTTCTTGTGGAGTAATGAAAATGTCAGAATTAGATAGAGCTGACAAAATATCACCTCTGAATTAAAGGTCCCTTAATGCAAAATTGTATAATAGTTAAACTGATTGATTTTTTAAGTTAATCTAGTCATAGGAAATATCCATTATAATTATTACAAGTAATATATAACAACAACGATTCCCAACTGCCAACACTCAACTATACAAATAAAAATCAATAGCACATAAACAATATTATTCATCAGACCATTGAAGTATACACTGAAACTTTATACATGATGCTGGAAAAGGCAATTACTTGCCCACTCCAGGTGCAGTGCTGATAGGAGTCACAGCAAGCAAGTTAGGGATTAAGCAAAGGGAGCAATTGAATTGGTAATCCATTCAGTTCATATTTAAAGGCATACAAATGCATGGCTCTCAGAAGCTTCCTTGTGTAGTTAGTTTATTCAATCTGTGCTACTATTGCATTGATTTGTACACTCTGACACACCTATTGTCATAATAACGATTTATGTATAGCCAGAGAGCTATGGAGATGTAAATGTCTCCAGTAGCAACAAAATTATCTCATAAGTGGAAGACAAAATATGAAATGTATATAGCCAGAAGCTAAAATGTGAGAAATTCTTTCCATCAAGAAGCATGAAATAGTATAAGCAAACAATCTACTTTAGAGCCATACCACAGTTTGGACTCCAAGCCTGAAGCTTGCTCCTTATCTAGTGCTCTACTACTTAAGCCATGCCTTGAACCTAGCTTTTTGTGGGTTATTTTGGAGAAGAATTCTACAGAACTTTTCTCCCCCAGCTAATTTCAAACTGAGATCCTCTGGATTTCAACTTTCTGAGTAGCTGGGCTTACAAGAGCAAGGCACCAACTCCCAGCATGATAATTAAGTTCTCTCTTCTGAGGAATGTAGTTGATGATACATACAAACTTATAAATGCACCACATGTTTTCTCTTTTGATGGGACTCACACAGTATTTTGCTTTACAGAAAATCTGTGGGGGTTTTTTAACTTAAATTTTATTGTAAAGGTGATATACAGAGAGGTGACAATTCTAGATTTTTAACAGTGTTGCCCCTCACTCATTTTCTCCCACTTTTCCCCTCCTGACTCCCTTCCCGTGAAGTTATAAAGTTAATTTTCAACATAGTGTCTAGTAAGGATCACTGTTGAATTGGTTCACCCTAGCCCCATCATTTCTGTGATTCCCCTCCATTACCCAAATCAGATAAAACTTATATTCAAGACAAAGGACACAGAAATCAAAAACAATGACAACAAGCAACAAACCAAAGAACAAAAAAAGAAAAACAGAGAGAAATAACTGAAAACAGTTCAATTAAAAAAAAAATAACCTCTTAAAAAAAATAACCTCTTAATTAGAGATAAGAGTGTCACATTTCCCTACCTGGGCTGGTTTTGAACTGTTAATTCTCAAATTCAGGCCTCTTCAGTAGCTAAGATTACAAACACGAGCCACCAGCACCTAGCTTGATATTGCATTACTCTATCAATTTTGCCTCCCTACCTAATGAGTCCTTGGTAGTATTTATTCATAGATCCATTCTATGGTAAATTCTGTCATTTATCCTTTTATTCCTTTTGGATTTCTTATAATTTCCACAATTTTTGTCTGTTATGGCATAGATTTTTTTTTTTTTTGGTAGGTTGTGGGGCTTGAACCCTGGGCCTGGGGCGTTGTCCTTGAGTTCTTCAGCTCAAGGCTACCACCCTAACTCTGGAGCCACAGAACCACTTCTGGTTTTCTGGTGGTCATTTGGAGACTTTCGTGCTGGGGCTAATATTGAACCACAATCCTCAGATATCAGTCTCCTGAGTAGCTAGTATTACAGGCGTGAGCCACCTGCACCTGGCTTCTCTGTCCCATTTTTAGTAGACTGTTCCTCATTTTGTACTTTTCTGATGTTTCCTTATAATAGGGTGGCTAATGTATTGCACAATTGATGCTTTGTCATCTTCAGAATGCCATTCAGTGACCATTTTTACCTCATTGGTGATGGAAATGTCCATATGCCAAGTGTATGTAGCAGACATATATTAAGTACTAGGTTTAAAGATGAATGAGGTCATTTCTTCACTAAGGAGAGCATAGTCAAGACAGGACACAAAAATGTAAACAGAAAAAATGAAAAAAAAAACAAAATAATTACATCTCTGTTTAAGAATAACTGGTCAGAGAAACTGGAGAAACTTGCTCAAGAATAGCTGACCATGCTTGCAGATATTATAGATAGTTCTGAAAAACATCTGGTCTTAGTCTCATAAATCAATAAAAGAATCTATATGTATCAAAATAAAAAATAAAAAACCTCTTGCCAGGCCAGTGGCTCACGCCTGTAATCCTAGCTACTCAGGAAGCTGAGATCTGAGGATCGCGGTTCAAGACAGCCCAGGCACTAAAGTCCCTGAGACTCTTACCTCCAATTAACCTCTAGAAAACTGGAAGTGGGGCTGTGGCTCCGGGGATAAGGCTCAGATACAGTGTCCAAGCCCAGAGTTCAAGGCCCATGACCAACAAAACAAAAACAAAACTCAATCCATTTCTTGGAATTCATTTCAATGAGCATTATTTTATATGGTCATATGCATAGAGCTATAAGCCATGGTGATTCTCTCCTAGTTCTCAGTGTACAAAAGCTTAGAGTGCTGTTTATAAAAACACAATCATTCAAGCACTGAGTACATCTGTGCAAAGTTTCATGTGTTATATACTTTAATTATCAGTGACAAGACATGCTACATAAAAAGCTTATCCTGGGCTGGAAGTGTGGCCTAGTGGTAGAGTGCTTACATGAAGTCCTGGGTTCAATTCCCCAGTACCACACACAGAAAAGGCCTGATGTGGCACTGTGGCTCAAGTGGTAGAGCACTAGCCTTGAGGAAATAGGCCCTGAACTCAAGCCCCAGGACTGGCAAAAAAAAAGATTATCTTTCAGATCTCTGTTTTAGAAAATTACAAAAGCATTAGCTATGTCAAAGCAATCAAACACAAAAGCAACCAAACAGCCTAGATGGAGAAAGAAATATTTTAAGAATGATGAGTAGTTTTTATATACTATTTTCTTAAATTTTGATGACATTGTTAGTAATCATCTTCACTGAAATTTGTAATCAATCAGTTGTGATGTCTCTTCTCATTCTAAGTACATACTGACTCATACATAAATGGTCTGTTTCCCAGGTTCAACAAAACTTCAATGTGCCCCTAATGCTAGCAAATGATGTCTTCATTAAAATATGGAACTAATCAATAATTTTCATTTCTTCATACTATGTGTGTTATAACATGAATAGCTCAGTCACATCATTGTCAATGACATGTGAAACTTGAAAGGGGTTTGTTTGAAATACTTCTTTTTTTCACTATATACCTGGGTATCAATTTAATATTAAGTACGAAAAAGTTTATATTTCATTATTGCTGATAATGTAATGTCTCCTAATTGGGTTACATAGTTACCAAGCCAAATGCCTTTTAGCTTTATGCCATAATTATCAGTGAAATTCTTAACATATTTACAGCAACCAAAAAGGCTTTTCCTTGAGTAAATAATATATTGAAATGAATGCTAGTTGAACAATATCCATTTATTTGAAAAAATTAAAAAAACTCCTGTCCTCTAATTACATTTAAAAGAATGTTCTGAATGCTACTAACATTTATAAAAGTCATCTTTATGTATTATGAAAATCCATATGAAATATAAATATAAAAATGCAAAATAGCTAACATTCACTTAGGCAAACATTCCTTGAGTTACATTTTACTTATATTTCATTTCATATCCATTACACTTCATTAAGCCATACTTCAATAACATAATTTCTCATTATTGCACTGCAAGAATACTCTCAGCCTGAAATTACATCAAAGAAATTGTATATGAAATTTTTTAAAGCCATGGTCATAGGTAGAAATCAAATCAATTGCCTAATTTCACATAAATGCCTAAGCTTTAAATGGATTATCTTTATATAATTATCTAGCACACTTAATCTGAAGTGTTTTCACTTGCCCTCTATAACTACATCAATAGATTAACAATATTTCACAGCAAGTAAAAATATTTGATTAACACAAAATTAGATAAAGGTGTTGTTGAATAAATTAAAGAATTGTTTTATCCTTTTTCTGGTAGTTGTTTCTCAGAGTCTTAACTCATATACTCCTAAAGTTTGAAACAAAAAAGGGAAAAAATATCTAAGAGCACCAAAAGCAACGGAATAATTTACTACCTTTCTTCAAAAAATACTAAATTATATATAAATACAGAAAATGGAGTAATAAATTGGGGTTTGGCAGGGTGATTTGTTGCTCCAGAGAGGCCAGGGCCCCTATTCTAAAGGGTTTTGAGATAACCTCCCATGTTATAACAATAATAATATTTTTGGTTGTTTTATTTAAGTTGGTGCTGTGAAGTTTAATCTCAGTACCCTTTCCTCTCAGTTGTCACATTTTGATTTTATTTAAGTGCCAATTTCTATGGTGAGAGAAAGCAGGTCTTAATGTCTGCCAGAACCCAATGTACATGAGCATAGGCTCCACTAAACTATTTTTAAACTAAAATAAAAAAAGGAAGGAAGGAAGGAAGGAAGAAACAAAGGAAGGAAGGAAGGAAGGAAGGAAGGAAGAAACGAAGGAAGGAAGGAAGGAAGGAAGGAAGGAAGGAAGGAAGGAAGGAAGGAAGGAAAAATAAAATAGTATTTATTAGCATCTGAAAGTAGAGGAATATGGGTAGGAGAGGAGGGTGTGCTTATTTTACTAAGTTCAAATTTGGGAAGATGAAAATGGTTTGTAAATGGATGGAAGGGATAGTTGTACAACAAGATGTACTTAATGCCACTGAACTGGACACTTAAAATATTTAACTATACACTGCATGATATATTAGCAGAAATTTACAAAGCATTCTAAAATAATAATATACTCTCTTTCATTTTTCTGGGATTCAACCTCAATAAAGATAACAGTTATAAATTCCTATTACACAAACCAAGAGAACTAATTTTAAAAATCCAAAATTCTCTAACCAAGATTATTGTCAGACAAATAAGAAACTATCTATAGAGCTCAAAGGACAGTTACAACTATGTTCGAGAAAACATAATTAACTACACTGTGCTTAACTACTGATGGATAAAGCAGTAGGCAGTAGTGGCACCAATCCAGCCATTTCCATTGTGAAGGTAAAAAAATGAATTCACAGTATGGATCTTTAACCAACTTTGAATTATCTGTTTTCCCACAGATACCAATATGTCCTTTAAGGTACACAACTCACCCACAAATTCTAAGATGTGTGAGTTTAAGTAAATTCTAATTCATTAGAAGGTGATATTTTCCAAGTAGCACCAGCAAAGTATGATTTACATAAAGATACTTGCAAATCATGGCTGTATTTCTACCACTTAACACAATGTTTACATTATAAGATAGATTCATAATAAATGCCTGTGTATCAAAGAAGCAAGAAGAGAAAAGAAAAGAATAAGAAAGAGAATGAAGGGAGATGGTTGAGTGACTTCCAGATTCTTAACACCCATGAGCTAATACTAATACTTGGTTATAGTGTACATAGAGAAAGAGATGAGCTAGAATGCTAAACTTTAACTTTTATTGTTACTTCTCTATTGACTAAAGCTTAAAATTTAAATAAGTGATGAGTATACTGGCAGCTCTGATTAATATGTGGAATTCATTTCTATATAATTATGTATTAGTGATGTATAACCACACTAATACAAATACATAGTAATTTCATGCATTTTTGTACATTAACATTAAACTCAGTATAACACATCACATCAGTTTAAGAGCTAAATATTAAACAATTCTATCACCAAGGCAAAAACAAATCACCACATTTTAATTTTCTGAACTTTGTAAAGTATGTTTATTTAGGTCAAAGAAATTTTTAATTTAATTTTATTTTTTGATTATCGAGGTAAGGTATAGAGGCGTTACAGTAAATTCGCCAGATAGTAGGTACATAACTTCTTACATACTGATACCCCTTCTTATGTTCTTGTCCCCATTTTCCTCCCCCCACTCCCTTAGGTCAAAGAATTTTGAGACTTATTCAGACTGCCACATAAAAGTCTTTAGAACTGACATTCAGATTCACGTTTTATGAAGTCATTACTGCAATTACTATCACAACATGTACTGTGACATTCCCCTGAATTTGTGCCATTGTCATGTCTCCTTTTTAAATTTATTTTCCTAATTTTTAATATAAAGGTGATATGAAAAGGGATTACAGTTAATTTCCTTTTGAAGAGTGCCACCCACTCCCTCATTCTCTCCCTTTTCCTCAATTTCTCCCATTTCATTTTCCCTCCCAATACCCCTCCCCTCACCCCAAGTTGTACAATTTATTTCCAACAGTGTCTAGTGAGTTTCACTATTGAATTATTTCACATTTTCATACTGTTTTTTAATATATTTTTATTGTAATTAATAGAAGGCTTACATGATATTAGCCAGATAAATGGTGCCTTAATTCCCACACGTTGATACCCTTTCACATGTCTTGGTCCCCATTTCCCTTCCCCCCTCCCCCACTCCTCATCTTATTTTCCCCCGTTCCCTAGCCAATTTCAGATAACCAAATACAAATATATCCGATATATCAGGTAATAAAGTGAGATAGTGTAACAATATGAGATAACCAAGGGACAGTAGAAGTGATGAGAGATAATATAGTACCTTAAGAACAACAATCATTAATTATATGGCTTATGTTTAGTCTTTAGAACTTAATCAAAATTAGGCTAAGGGTTTGTATGTCATAGAAACATATCAGTTTATGAAATAAAACATTATGATTATAGAATCATAGGTTTTTTGTCTATGTAGTTATGTTTGTATTTCCATTATCATGTCCATTGCTTTGGGTATGCAGTTATTGAGTCCCCTTCTCCACAAATCAGATGAACTTGTGCACAAGACAAAGTGAACAGAAATTTTTTAAGTGACAAAAAATAAACCAAAGAAAATAGGGGGAGGGAAGACTCTCATTTGCAATAATTAGAATGTGCACATAAATCTACAAGTAAATCTAACAGTAAAAGACAAATAATTACACTTGGTCATGTCTTAAACTTATATTTTAACTTTGGCTTAGCAATTGTTCCCTCAGTTCTAATTGTCATTTTAGTTCTTTATTTCAAACAGTAATCCTTCACTTGCCTGTGTTTTTTCACATAAATGTTTTTGTACTTCGATTCTTAAAAGAAAGCATACGTTGGTAAAATTAGTGAAGGGAAAAAATGCACTAAGAGTGATACTATAAAGTGTAGAAGCAGAGGGACATGATATGAATTTCTGGAACAAATGTGATTCTGCTCATTATAAAAGTTGCCTAAACTATGCACTTGCCAAAAGTTGGCAGGTGTTCAACTGAGAATGTATGCCTGTATTTACATTTCACATCAAGAGGAAAAAAAAAAACTTGGTTGATGATCAGAAAAGTATCTGAAGTTTATAAATGGATAACTACATAACAGACAAGTGGTCAGTTGTCACTGGTATACAATGTGAATTTATTTCAACTCTTATATGTTTGAAATTTGCCATTAACAAAGGACATAGCTAGCAATTTAAGAAAACCCACAGCATGGTAGATCTTCATTAGCCATACAACAGACAAGGGCCTCATATCTAAAATATACCTACATTAAAAAAAAAAAACAATGAACCTTTCAAAAACAAATCTTCAAAGAAACAACCAAATTTAAAGAGACTTTTCTGAAGAGGAAATAAGAAAGGCTCCACATCTCAAAACAACTTTGAGATTCTACCTCAATCCAGTTAGAATGGCCTTGATCAAGAAATCTAATAACAACAGATGCTAGCAGGGATGTGGCCAGAAGGGATCACTACTACACTACTAGTGGGAGTGTAAACTCTTTCAACTACTCTGGAAAGTTATATGGCAATTCCTCAAAAGACTAAACATAAAGCTCCCCTATGGAGCTTTCCCAATGGAAAATTCCCAATGGAATTCTGTGCTGACATCAGAATGACACTGCCCCATGTGTAAGGAAATGGAAAGATTTGGAAAAAAAAAATCATATTAAGTGAAGTAAGCCAGACCCAAACGAACACAGGCTCAATGGTTTCCCTCATTTGTAATAAACAGTATACAGCTAGGACTCTCCCAGCAGAGGATCACAATAGCTCAAAAGCTATACATATAAGGTCATACAGGATGAGACTAAATGAAATGAACTCTAGATATAGAAACAGAAGTTCATCTTAGTGATTGTTGTTCTCTTTTTTTCCCCTAGTGGTTAATCTCATGGTTATGACATCTGACTTTATTACTTTTTATGTTGTATATGTATTTGTTTATTTGAAATAAGGAAGGGAAGGGGGAAAACAAGATGATTGGGAGGGGCTGGGGGGAAGGAAATGGGGACAAAAATGAGATGGAGTATTAATGTGTGAAAAGTAATGCACTCACAACCTGACTAATGAGAGAGTAATACATTACCCCAACAATAAAAAGAATATTCATAAAATAAATTATTAAATTAAAATTTTAAAAAGGACTAAACATAGAGCTCCCCTATGACCCAGCAATCCCACTCTTGGGCATCTACCCAAATGTCCAGAAACAAGGACATACTAAAGCCACTAGCACAATGATGTTCATTGCAGCATTATTTACCATAGTTAAGATATGGAAACAACCCACATGCTCCTCAGTAGATGAATGGATCAAGAAGATGTGGTACTTATACACAATGGAATTCTATGCTGCCATTGGAAAGAATGACATCCTCCCATTTGTAAGGAAATGGAAAGATTTGGAAAAAAACATATTAAGTGAAGTAAGCCAGACCCAAAGGAGCATACGTTCTGTGGTTTCCCTCATTTGTAATAATTAGTACACACCTAGGACTCTCCTACCAGAGGATCACAATAGCTCAAAACCTATGTACATGTGGTCATACAGGATGAGAGTAAATGAAATGAAGTCTGGTTATGGAAACAAGAGGGTTATCTTTGTGATTGTTGTTCTTAATGTACTATGTTTAGTTATTTCTTTTATCTTTTTTTCCATCTTTTTTTTCCCACTCATGGTTAATCTCACTGTATTTGACTGTTACCTGGTATACTGCATATATACTTACTTGTTTATTTGAAATAGGGAAGGGAAGGGGGAAAGCAAGATGACTGGGAGGGGGAGAAGGGAGAGAAAGGGTGTGGTTATCTTACTCAGTGATGTAGATTCATGGGCCTGCACTCGGCTCCCAACAAAGCATATAATTTATTTATCTATGGGGAAAGAAAAAAAATCTGATCATTCTTCAGTGCTATTTCTTTCCTGTGTGGGCTGCTTACCTAGACAGCAGGAGAATAAAGTACATCGAGAACCATAAAAATAACAGTAATAATAATTATTTATCTACTCCTTCATTTATTCCACCAATATTTGTCAAACACCTTCTACATAACAGATGTCTCTAAATAGTACAGAACAACTCAAGTTTAATACAATGTGACATATACTAACTGCCAGAAGATAACTAACTGACAGATAAAGCATTTTTTTGGACCGACCATAAGAGTGAATAAAATTTTCCCAGATGGGATAAAGGAGGCAGTAAGTTCATTCTAGGCTGCTGAAAAGCAAGTAAATAGACCTGAGACACATAACCTTTATTTCACTAATAAAAAGGTCATATATGGAAGTTGTTTCCTCAATATATCAAAATGCATCAAATAAATAAGAGTACATTATAACCCCTCCATTTACTAACTTATATACTGCTGAAACATCCAATCATCTTTCAATGAGAAATAATAACTACGTATCGCTTGTTCACTAGTAAACTACAACTGTATGTATTTAATTAAAATCAGAAGTAGATTCACATTTGAATGTATTAATTCTTAGGGTTCATCTTTAACATTCTCCTATAATAGACAGTAGGAAGCAGTGCTCTGACATTGTTAAATCCTACAAATGAATACTCAGGAATTAGTTGTTGGGGGCTGGCTCCGGCAATTAGTAAGGTTTTCTGGACCAGGCAGTAAATATAAAATCATATCTCTCATGTGGCAACTAAGTTCAATATTAAATGTAAAAAGGAAATATAACAAAATGTTGTCTAAACTGTCTATAATTTACATAAACATTTTAAGCATTTTGCATCTTTCTTTTTCAGGCTGATAGGTAGTCCAATATCCTATAATGAATGCTGGTGGTTCTCCAACCTCTCCAAAATTTAGTACATGCAAGCTTACTAAAATATATTTTTATTATCTAAAAATGTGGATATCACTATATACCTCAGTTGTTTAATGTAATGCTGAAAGCAGTCCGTACTTAGTGTTTGATAAATAATAATGACTATTGAACCATATATGCTTATATATTTATATATATGTATATGCGTATACATGGACATGTGTGTGTACATATGTATGTATATGCATGAATGAATGTGAAGGTGTGCACGTGTATGTGTTTGAATGCTTATTCTATGATTGTTTTGGGATTCTTATATATGTGTGTATGTATAAATGAATTACTGAACTGTTAAGAATACATTTATAGATGCATGCATATATAGCTGTGTATATTACAGGCATATGTATACATATATGTATATGTATGTAATAACATGGACATGTTTTAATCTGTGCCAGGAGCTGAGGAGAGCAAGAATTCATTCATCTAATCTTTTAAGCCTACTCACAAAGTCTTAACTCTTACTCTTACTGCATTACTGACCACTTCAATGTCATGGTAGTTTTTCATTTTTTCCCTTTTTAGATCCAAACTCCTTACTTGGCTGCTCATCCAGACTGGTACTCTTTAGAGAGTTCACTAGAAAAGACCTTAGAACTCTTTTATCATTTATCTGTTAGTGACTGAGAATAGAAATATCACTGGACTTTCACCTCAAATAATCCTCAAAAAAAAAAAAATTCCCAGCAACTGGGTTAGGCCAGAGGTTCAGTCTCTAGATGCTTTGCAATTTGTTTCAAACCATTTTCTGTCAGTACTTTCAAATGATCCCAAGGTAGAATGAGATGTTTTGCTCTAAGGAACTCTGAAAAAAAATCAGTTAGGAAAGGTAATATTAGGGCTCTTGTTAAGACTCGGCAGTACATTACCAAAAAAAAAAAAATAACAATAATAATAATAATACTCAGAGATTTGACAGAAAAACTTTCTAGAACAAAACAATTAAATAATAATCTGAAATTCTGGGGACAATCTTGCAAAATATTCTGACTTTTGAACAGCCATCAATTTCCATGATATGTTTGCACCATGAAAGAGAAAAGTATTATTAGCATTTCAATTACAAATCTATGCCATATATGACAGAAATGTTTAAAAATCAATAACTTCTTGGATATCGTAAGAGCAAATACAGAGCTTAAGGCTCTGTTATGTTAGGCAAACTCCTAACTGACATTTCCTACTCATGAAACATCTTCATTTTAAGTACATATACTATTCTGATGGAATGTTAATTATGCATGTAACAATGAGTGCAATCAGTGGTGACTTTCACTTTTTCATCTTGATACAAATGTAAACTGTGTAGCAGAATGTTCCCACACCCTTCCTCAGCATGTAACTAAATTCTGCCCACAGACTATGTACATCAGCATGATGCTTCTTTTTTCATCTGCAGAATTCTAAGATAGTGATTTTCTTTATTGTTCCCTTATCTTGTATTTCAATCCTAAAGAAAATGATCGAGCAATTAGAATCTTATTTCACAAATAATTCATTCTGCCTTACTTGTCTAAAACAAAGTAGACTTTCTATTTCATATCTAAATGATAAAGGCACAGGCAGCAAGAAAATGAACCCTGAAAATGTCAAAAGAAACGCAAGTCTCAAAAGTAATTTTTTTACAATACTAAAGGACTTTGGAAAAACAATTTGATATAAAAAATTCTAATGACTTATAATATCTGCAGTCAATTCAGTCTTAAAACATCTTTTCAAGGCACTTTATATGTGAAATACACAAATCTGCCAATCCAAAATGAGTTGCTTTTGTGATAAAAGCAATAAAGTCTGAAATTAAAACTTCTTTTAAAAGTTCAAGTACATTTCTAAAGAAAATGGGTAGATACCTAGCCCTTTTATTGCAACTAACAAAATCCCTTCCTGATTTACTAGCAATATAGTTTTAAAATTAGAATACAAAACATTCAAGAAAGATGTTCCAAAGCATAGAATGTGCCTAAGATAAACCACAGCTAAAATAACTATAGCAACTTCTCAAATCTATATACAGCTACAAACAAATATATATGTATTCTCTATTTCAATACCTTCATAGCCACAATATATCATCTTTCATTTTCCATAAGTACTTACAAAGCCATACAGTTCCAGGTTTAAAATGGGAAAAAAAGAAAAAGTGGTAAAAAATAAGACATATAAGGTGTTTTTACAAATAACAAATATCTGACAAAACATGGAAGGACAGATAGGTAGGTGAATGAATTGAATAGATACATGGGAAGATGTATGGATACATGTATAAATAGCAGACATGTGAATAAATGTTCAGATATAATACCATACACATATACAATGGAATTCTATGCTTCCATTTGTAAGAGTGATATTGTGCCATGTTTTAGTATAATGGAAAGATTTGGAAAAAATTATTTTGAGCAAAGGAAGCCAGACCCAAAGAAACGTAGATTGCACGGCTTCTCTCATTTGCTCTTGTAATAATTAGAATGTGCTGATAAATCTACAAGTAAACATAATGAATGGTGAAAGACAAAAAAATTACATCCAGACATGGTAAGTTAAAAAGGTCCCTAAACATTCACACAGTTGAGACCAAAAGATGACAGTCTTAGGAGAGATCACAAACGCTCAATAGCTATGCAGATATGATCATATAAAATAATGCTTACCAAAATGAGCTCCAAGAAATGGAATCAAAAGGTTTGTTTTTGTTATTTCCCTTTTTATGCTCCCTACCCCCGGCTTTGCAAATGTTTTTGATCTCTGTACTTTTTGTCTTGTATGTTAGTTTATCTGTTTGGGGGAGGTTGGTGGGAGAACAGAATTGGTGGGACAAAGGGTGAACTAATGAGGCAGTGATATTCACAAGGCACTATATTGAACATGAACTGTTCAACTTACGGGGGAGTCAGAGACAGAAATCACTGGAAGAAAAACAAGGGAAGAGGAGATACTGTACAAAAGAAAGTCACTTGACTTTCATTACTGTAACTCCTCTGCCCATCACCTTTACAATAAAAGTAACTAAAAAAGAACAAAAAGGGCCGGGACCATGGCCTAGTGGTAAGAGTGAATGCCTAACATGCATGAAGCCCTGGGTTCAATTCCTCAGTACCACATACATGAAAGAGGACAGAAGTGTTGCTGTGGCTCAAGTAGTAGAGCACTAGCCTTGAGAAAGCTCAAGGACAATGCTCAGACCCTTAGTTTAAGCCCCAGGACTGGCAACAATAACAATAATAATACAGCTCAAATTCAGGACAGTGAACCAAAACCTTGCTAGTTACCCTAAGAGGCTGAAAATACATTAAATCCTCCTTATATGATACATGAAATTAAAAGACAAAATGCATATGGAGCCTGCTCTGAACTGGCAATCCCACACACAGGCCCTGAAGTGTCAGCACTCACAAACTCACAGCTGATACCCTGCATGGTTCCTGAATTGAGCATCAGATAATACCTGCCCAGTAGGCAAGAAAAGCACTAAAAGAGTACTTTAAAAAGAAGTCCCAACCTAGCATCCCCGATTTCATATTTATGAAACACTGGACAGGAAAGAAAAATTAAATAAAGGAAGGACTTAAAGAGTCACATCTAATTGAACTCCAACCTAGATGAAACATCCTGTTTTGTAAATTGAGATTCCAACAGCTAAATTTTGTCTTTCAAACAGGTCCCTTTGAGCTTCTCACAAACATTTATAATGGTGAATCTTTATTGTACATCTTGCACTTAGAGAAATGAAAACCCAAGAATCAAATTCACAGCTGAGGACAAGAAAGTATCTTAGGAAATATATTGGACCAGAATCAAATCTGAAGGCTGTAGGTCTTAACTCTAATACTAGAAATGAATTAAATTCTTAGGGAAAAATGATCATAATATAGCCTTTCTATGGGTATTGTGATGTGTATGCAAATCAAATTTAAATACATTGTATCTTGAATAACTCTGTTTCTTGTCTATCTGATCTTATTTCAAAATTTACAAAGATCTATTTGAGATTTGGATTACAATGTTGGGAGAAAATCTAGCTAATACATTGGGTAAAGATACTTGAAGTTAACAGGATGAAAACATATATTCAATACTTTTACTATTTCTACAATATATTCCCCTAGATAAAATACATGATGTATATAAAAAAACTACTAGAATGAAATCTAAAATATTCTTCCTGTTCTTGTTAGTAACAAAAGTAAAAGTATAAAAATATGTAAATTTTTAAGGTAAGCAAAAGATATATTATCAAATATGTTTTTTAATCTTCAACACTTTTTTACAAAAAAAAAATCTGAGTCTGATTTATAATGCCAAAGTTATCTTTTATGGCTAACTTTAAAAATAGTAAATAGTTGCAAATAAAATTTTTGTTCTTGATGATGAATCTTCCTTAATTTACTGGTCTATCTTTGAACTAAAATCTTTCCTTCAGCAGTACAGGTATACTAGTACTTCTCTAATCACTCTGAGAATAAACAGGGACATAAATATTTTAACTTGCTTTTTTAAAACTAAACTTTCAAATAGTGTCCTTAGATGCTAGAGGTTCAAAATGAGAACATAAAGCAGCTCATAAATACTTTTATTGTTTTCTCTTTTACCCCAGGAAATAAACACTATGAAATTTAAATACACAGTGCCTTTTTTTTATTAAATACAGAAGTGCTGGTAAATAATGACACATACACACACAGAAAAAAGAAATGACACAGGCTGCACCTCTGTAGTGTATGGCCAGGAGTTATTGCTCTCTTATAAGATAATTTCAGAGACTAGAGAGGAAAGAAACCCATCAGTAATGCCCATCAGTAGTGTACTTTAACATTCTTACAATTTCCCTCGTCAATAAAAAAAGGACACATTTGTATACTGTGAGCAAATTATTTTGCTCACTGGATCTGTCTTCTCATAAACTTTATTACTCTAAACTCTCTAAGCAAAGAAAATATATCCAAGACCTACCTAAATCATGGCCATGTATTAAATGCCAGGTCACCAGGACTCTTTTTAGCCAAGGTAATCTTTAAGTATACATTGGCTCTTTCCAGCCAATGTAATCTTCAAGTATATATTGGTTCTCCATAGGGATAGAGTGATTTCAGATCAAATTGTAGCTACTGGAGTCCTTAAACAAAATGATATAGTAGTTGCATATAACCTACACACTCTATAAATTTAAAATCATCTCTGGAAACACAATGCCTGATACAGCATAAATATCAAGTAAACTGTAGTTATATGACAAGGAAAAAATGTGTACATGTTCAGCACACATATAATTTTGGGGATTATATTTTATCTGAGATACATTTGATCCTCAGAGAGATTTTTGTCTGATATTTGGGTGGAAGATTCAGGGCAGCATGACTTCCATCTATCATCCTAGCTACACTAAAACCACAAAGAAAATTGTAAGCTACACAATATCTGTCACATTATCAAGTACCTAGAAAAAAAATATTAAAATAAGAAAATCATTACATAAATTATGGCATAACTACTTAGCCTTGTATTTGTCATTAAAATGATACACATGTAAACCAAATGGCAATGTGGCAAAGTTTTGCTTAAAAATAACTACACATTCCCAGAGAATGTAATTAGAGATTCCCTCCTTGAACAATTGTTTGTTAAACTTGTCATTTAAAATATGATGTAAACATATAATTAATGATTGTTGTTCTTAAGGTACTATGTTATCTCTCATCACTTCTACTGTCCCTTGGTTATCTCATATTGTTACACTATCTCACTTTGTTACCTGATATATCGGATATATTTGTATTTGGTTATCTGAAATTGGCTAGGGAAGGGGGGGGGGACAAGATGAGGGGTGGGGGAGGGGGGAGGGAAATGGGTACCAAGACATGTGAAAGGGTATCAATGTATGGGAATTAAGGCACCATTTATCTGGCAAATATCATGTAAGCCTTCTATTAATTACAATAAAAAATATATTAAAAATAACTAAACATTATCTGATATATTGGATATATTTGTATTTGGTTATTTAAAACTGGATAGGGAAGGGGGAAAAACAAGATGGGGGAGGGGAGGGAAATGGGGACCAAGACATGAGAAAGGGTATCAATGTATGTGAAGTAAAGCACCTTCTATCTGGCAAATATAATATAACCCTTCTATTAATTATAATAAAAATAACTACACAGTAGGTTGAAAAGAAATATAATATTCTCTAGAAGAGAATGGATATAGAAAATAATCTAAGACACATGTATACTGCTTACAGTATTTCATAAAGGAACTAGAAAAGTTCAATTAATTAAGGATTTTTGTTGCTATTATTTCTTTGTGCCAGTACCAGGACTTGAACACGGGGTGTCAATCTATTTTTTAAAAATGAAAGGTCCTTCTTGGGCACAGTGGCTCACACCTGAAATCCTAACTTTTCAGGGGGCTGAGATCTGAGGATCAAGGTTCAAAGCCAGCCCGGGCACAAAAGGAACTGAGATTCTTATCTCCAATTAATCTCTAGAAAATGAGAAGTGGGGCTTGGCTCAAGGGTAGGGCTGCAGCCTGGAGCTGAATAGTTCAGGGACAATGTCCAAGATCCCTATGACCCACAAAAAGAAGAAGAAGAAGAAGAAGAAGAAGAAGAAGGAGGAGGAGGAGGAGGAGGAGGAGGAGGAGGAGGAGGAGGAGGAGGAGGAGGAGGAGGAGGAAAGAAAGAAAGAAAGAAAGAAAGAAAGAAAGAAAGAAAGAAAGAAAGAAAGAAAGAAAGAAAGAAAGATCCTTTTGAGCCTGAGGTTCCAAGCTCAGGCTTTCTCTCTTACAAAGGTATACCAACAACAGTATCTATTAAAGACTGATATGCATTATAGCAGAAATTTGAAAACTATACTGTTTATTACTAAGTACATATCACTTATTTCAAGTAATTGCCTGATGTTTCAAATAATACTCAACTTTATATATGCATATTCTTATTTTCTATTAGAAGTTTAGGCATAGAAAAAGGTTTTCTTCATTATCCATTAGAAGTTTTAAGCACTGGAAAAGTTCTCCATCAATAAGAGAACTACATTTTTCCTAGAACATCTTTTTTCCATGAAAATCAGATATTTTAAGTTTAAATTTCTATTGTATGTAAAACTTTATACTGTTTGAAAACATGCCTCTTTCTCTTTTTGCTTTTTTTCCTTTTTAAAAATAATATTTTTATTATAATTAATAGAAGGGTTACATTATATTCTCCAGGTAGAAGGTACATTTCTTAACAATCATTGCTACCCCTTCTCATGTTTTTGTCCCCATTTCCCTCACTCCACCCCCTCCCCTCATCTTGTTTTCCCCCTTCCCTATCCTATTTCAAATAAACAAACACGCCTCTGTTAATAGTATATTTTAATAATCCACTGGAGAACAAAAATTCCAAGTTCAATGGAAGTTAAAGGCTAGAACTGTTTCCTCAGAAATCTATTTCAAGGTAAATGGCCTTCTTTATTTGAGAAGATCCTATTCACATAAAACTATATTGATAGAAAAAAAGATCATAGAAAAGAGAACCTTTGTTTACAATATGGAAAAAGCTAATGGTCAAAGAAAGCACACAATCCAGAAGTCAAGGTGATGAGAATAAGTAGCCAGTGCTAAACAAAAGCCATCCAATTCCCTTACCCCCAATATACCCTGAAATAGAAGTGACGGAGCTTCTCCCACTTGGCAGGTCCTAACGGTTTATGAGTATGAAATTCACCAAAGTAGTATTTGTCTTCTGTGTACTACACACATCCTTTTCCATTTCTATGTAATAACAAAATAAGGAAGTACTACTTCCCTCTGAGTGTGAAGTCATTACTTGCCAAAAGGCATGTGGACTTTAGATCCAATCAAGGTGAATTCAACTGTTTCATCCATACACTGCCACTGACCTCCTCTCTGCATTGCAGAAGAGCTCCGATCTTCCTTTTCATCTATTTCTAAAGTCCCAGGCTCAGGCTTTCTCTCCCACCTTAAGGGATCTCACACATCTCAAAACTGCAAAACCACACCCCCACTCCAGCTAACCTGGAAAGAAGATACTTGTGTTAACACATTATATTAAGAACAAAGTACATAACTACAACGAAATATGGCAGTGCGGAAAAACGTATCTTTAAATATTCACTGCTGAACAGTGTGGGGAGCTACTTAGCCAGGTTCCAAATGTAGGACCCGCAATAGTCTTCTTTAGACAAAAAAATGATTTCAGGTTTTTCCTTTTCAAGACTGGTATCAGTCAACAGAAGTATCTAAAGAGATAAATATTTCGCAGTTGACTGATTGTCTAAGACCTCCTAATACTGGATTTTACCCCTTTCATGACCCTCTGCTCCCAATATAAACTTTCACTGATGCTAGGATATTGTATGAAATAACCGTGAAACCAGCCATCAGACAAGAGGATGGCTAGAATGCACATCCCTGACCTTCAGTTATGGCCTGTACTAATGAGCAGGCCCCATGCTCACTGCAATACTCCTGTGCAGCCACTTCAAACAATTGACGACTACCAGTTTAAAAAAAAAAAAATCAACGTTCTACAAATAAGGACTGCTGCGGCCAATAAAATACATGACAGTAAACAAATTCTCTATCAGCATTCTTTTTTTTAACTCACAGGAGGATAAGTGTTTTAACATTAAATTTCCCATTCAAATAACTGCTCCTGTACTAACAAGTACTGTGAATTGAAACAGCCAAACTGAGATGGTTTGGACCACATTACATTTGCCACTCAAATGGAACAAGACAAAAACTTTCATGTTGACAAAGCAACACCAAAGTAAAACATTGTCCTCACACCATCCTCTAGATTCTCTGCATTGCATTTTACTTTTGCTTTAGAAATACTGAGGATTTTTCAATTCATTTTTTCTTTTTTTTTTTTTTTTTGCCAGTCCTGGTCTTGAGCTCAGGGCCTGAGCACTGTTCTTGGACTTTCTCAAGGCTAGATCTCTACCACTTGAGCCTCAGCACCACTTCTGGCTTTTTTCTATGTATGTGGTACCAAGAAATCGAACCTCGGTCGTCGAGCATGTTAGGCAAGCACTCTACCACTGGGCCAAACTCCCGGCCCCTTCAATTCACTTTTTCTATCCAGAGTTCCCAACACCAGCTTTCTAAAGCAATTAGTAATAATATGTACATGTATAAAACATAATACATGAAAATATGGTATCTTTTCATATATATTTAAAGTATTTCAGTCATTAAAAAATAGGATAATATGAAGAATGAATTAGTCTCACTTGTTTTAAGTAATAGTTACGTGTTAATTGTCAGTTTATAATCTAATTTTGAACATTATTTTAAAGGTTGTTGTTGTCCCATACAGGATCCAGGTGCTGTCTGTTAGCGTTTTTTTTTGCTCATGGGTGCTACCAGTTGAGCCACAGCTCCTGCTTCCAGCTTTAATTAGTGATTAATTTGAGATAAGAGTCTCACGGGGGCGCGGGAGGGAGGGAGGAAGGGTAGACAAGAGTCTCAGACTTTCCTACCTTGCCAAGGGTGGCCTAGAACCATGATCCTCAGACCTCAGTCTCCTGAGTGGCTAGAATTGGAATAAGCCACTGCACTCAGTTTATTTTAACATTTTTATCAGCAACTATCTTATAGAACTTACTATGACTATATATATATATATATATATATATATATATATATATATATATCATTAGGTAAGGTTGGATCTCAACTGTACACATCCAAAATCAAAAGCCAAAAGCTAGCTGTTATTTTAAGAAGCTGTTAAGATATATGTAGTTTCCTCAAGGAAATGTTGTTTATATTAGTCTTATGAAAAGTAGAAAAAAAATTAGAATTCCTAAAACAAACCAGAGTTACACAAAATTGTCATAAGATTCCTATGAAGAACAGGACTCTAATAATACCTAAATTGTTCGTAAGATTAATCTCCAATATACTATCTGTTTCAGAACACTGATAATTTGCTACCCATTTCCCTGCAACATGCTAAAGAGGATCAATTTTCATTCCATTGCCAGTGATCTGTCTGGGCAACTTCCAATTACCTGGTATTATAAGGGAAGGAAAACAAATTTAAACAGGAAGTTGCTATAACTTCCAACCTAAAACCAAATTAGTACTCCATTCTATTCAACTATCTGCCACCATCTTCTCCTAGAAGTCTTCATCCCTTTCACACACTTCTATGGCCCTCATGTCCTTAACACACTACACAATTTGCAAATATATGTTATCTATTTCTTCTTGCTAGAAAATCAGCTTCCAAGAAAGAAAGAAAGAAAGAAAGAAAGAAAGAAAGAAAGAAAGGAAAGAAAGAAAGGAAAAAGAAAAAGAGAAGAGACAAACTCACACAATGATAGCACATTTTTCAGTTTATAATTGGTATGTTTTTATTATCTTAAAGAGTTATACAAAGAACTGCCATTTAACAAAGCAGTTTACAAATACAATGTATCTTGATCAAAAAGAAAAGAAAATCAGCTTCCAAAGACTAGGGACCTACACATAGTAGGTCCCTACTTTACCCTCTCAACTACTCAAAGTACTTGTTGTTCTGCATCTACTTTGCATGAGGTTTTGTTACACAGGGGTTTAACTCTGAGGAAGAGTCCATTGCAGTAATAACTAATAGTCTCCCTTCTAGGGAGTTATACTTTTCAAGGGTTCTGCAATCTGTAATCAGCTGAAGTCCGAAACTATTTTTGGAAAACACCATTAAGAAGTAATTCCCATTTTTTAAATCTTGTGCCATTCTGAGTACCATTATGTACTGCCTACTTGTGATACATTGCCATCTAGGCAATCAGAACAGCCACCACAATATGTCAAGGCTCATGTTCAAATAAGCCTTTGTTCACTCAATAATGGCCCCAAAGCATAACAGATTGACACATATACAATTTACCCTTTACAAAACTTTTGGTTTACTCTTGGTTAATCTCATTTTCAAAGCCACAAATATCTCAAAGCATCTCACTCTCTTCATAGAATCTCTGCTCACTTTTGTACATTTACTATCTAGGTTCATTTTTGTATGCATTAGCCTTGATACTTTCTCCACAGCTCTACAGATCTACTCTTTTGATATTTCCCTGATGAATCCCATTCCTGCACACCCTCCACAAATTCCTGACTCAAATTCATACACATATTTGAGAATCTGCTAAAGATACATTTTTTGATGTCTACATCATAAGGTAAACCAAATAATGAGATAGATACTACTAATATAACAAGGAGATACAAAGAGATCACCTTCAGTGCTAATGAGATTTAGCCAGGGCTCCATTATGTGCTCTTCAATTATTGAGGGAGAAGAAAGGAGAACAGTAGTATGAGGGGTGGCTGGCTTTCCCCCATCAAAGCCTCAACCTAACACAATGAGTACTCTCACACAGCAAAATCTTTATTATTGCTGTTCTTTTAGTTGTTGCAAAAAAAAAAAAAAAAAAAAAAGCTGCCAGGGTTTGGGAGTTTGGCCTACTAGTTGAGTGCTTGCCTAACATGCATGAAGACCAGGTTTGATTCCTCGGTACCACATACATAGAAAAAGCCAGAAGTGCGGGGCCAGGAATTTGGCCTAGTGGTAGAGCACTTGCCTAGCATGCACGAAGACCCAGGTTCGATTCCTCGATGTCCCACATACATAACAAAAAGCCAGAAGTGGTGCTGAGGCTGAAGTGGTAGAGCTATAGTGTTGAGAAAGTCGAGGGACAGTGCTCAAGCCCTGAGCTCAAGCCTAGGACTGGCAAAAAAAAAAAAGCCAGAAGTGGTGCTGTGGCTCAAGTGGCATAGCCTAGCAGAGAGGGAGAGGGAGAAAGAGAGGAGGGGGGAAGGGGCTGCCTAAATTGACATACACATATAAAATGAGTGATACAAAATAGGCAATCAATAAATGTTTACTAGATAAGTTAATTAATGAATAATTTCCCTATACTTTAGGAAGTTCAGCCAATGTTAAATGTCACATTGTAAAAGGTTACAGTCTTAATGGCTGGGATGCACCTCAGAATATAGCTTTTTTGATTCCCAGTATTGGGGGAGAGGACTTTTTTAAGCTATGTCTCAAAAATGCATTTTTACAAGCTGACAAATGACAGTTAGATAAATGTATCCAGCTGCTCAATATGCATTCAATATTCCACACACCATCAAACCATGTAAGACAATTTTACAACAGTGAACTGAAACTATATAAACACCTTCCATTGCAGTCAAATAATTCACAAGTGAAAATTTATGCTTGGCAACCTGAAAAGGAGAGTAAATAGCTGTTCCATTTAGGTTAAAAAATATTAAGAAAATTGGGCCAGGAGTCTGGCCTAGTGGTAGAGTGCTTGCCTGGAATGCACGAAGGCCCAGGCTCAACTCCTCAGTACCACATACATAGAACAAAAAAAGCTAGAAGTGGAAGTGGTGCTGAGGCTCAAGTGGCAGAGCTCTAGCCTTGAGAAAGTCCAAGGACAGTGCTCAGCCCCTGAGAGTTCAAGCCCAGGACTGGCAAAAAAAAAAAAAAAAAAAAAAAAAAAAAAAATTAAGAAAATTAAATTTAATTTACCCTCAATTTTAACGTGATAGCTGTTTTGTTATAACTTTGATTTGGCTGCATATCAGACATGTTTATGTTTTATATAATTCATCTATTTAAAGTATGCAGTCCAACAGATCAAACAGTAATCATCTACTCCTATAATCATAGTTATTCAGCCATCCCTGTAATCCATATAACAATGAAACTGCATAAATGTAGATTTCCACATTTCTCTCTCCTCTTCCCCATCTATTTCCTACGTACACATGGCAAATCCCTAGCAACTACTTTTTTACACTCTATCTAGCTTTATCTAGTCTAGACACTTGAAATTATTTCTTATTATGACCAATATCTCTGCCCCTCTCTCTTACTTACCCAAGCCTCTAGAGTAACTATTAGCTTATTGCCTAGATTTATTAGATGTATTGACTTTTATTCTACATATGAGTGATATCAAACAATTTTTGTCTTTCCAAGAATGATTCATATCATTTAACTTCATATTCCTGGATTTTCTAGGATATGAATGTTGGCCTTTTATATGGCTGATTAGTATTCCAAGTACTGAATATTATATACTATGTTTTTTTTTCATTTATCTGCTGGCTGACACTAAGGTTGATTCCATATCTTAATTACTATAAAAAATGCTATAATAAACATTAGAGTGCAAGTATCTCTACAGTATACTGATTTGATTTCTTTACTATCAGTGTGTTGGGCAGATAATATGGCAGGGTTATTGTTAATGCCTCATACATTAATTTATACTCCCACCAACATAAAGTTCACATGGAACAATAAAAGACACCAAATAACCAAAGCAATCTTGAGCAAAAAGAACTAAACTAGAAGCATCATGCTGCCTGATTTCAAAATATATTACAAAATTATAGTAACCAAAAAAACACAGTACTCTCATGAAGGCAGATTAAAAACATAATAATGATGGAATAGACTACAGAGGAATAAATCCATGCATTTACAGCCAATTAAATTTCAACAAAGACATCAACACCACACTAGGGAAACAATCATCATTTTAATAAACAATGCTGTGAGAATTAAGAGAATAAAAAAACTAACTCAACATGAACTGAAGACATAAAATACAAGACCTGAAACTATAAAACTACTAGGCAAAACACAAGAGAAATCCCTCAAATACAGTCTATTTTCAATTGTCCCTATATCAGCAAGTAATCATATGATATAGGAAATGTTTCATGCTCAACTAATTAAATGAGAATCACAGAAAATATAAAAGATATTAAAGTCAAAGATTATTCAATTACAGTCAATTTCATGAAGAATATCTCATTGATGTAATTTCAAAATGATATTGTTTGAAAAGAATGCATGAAAAATTTTTGGATAGTTGTCTAAATAATAATTAATCAGGTTGTATAAAACATATGCTCAATATATGTTTGTCGATTTCTGGCTTTAAAGTGTTTCATTGCTGAAAACATAATACGGGTCTATTATAATTTACTAGACAAAAGACAGCTAGGTAGAATGAGTAATGATGGGAGAGGTCCTAAGAAAATGTAAAGAAATCCTCCATCTATCATGCTTTGACTACATCTAATGAAACTACAACTTGGTAAAAAGTCCCTTGAAAAAATCTAAATTCTGAGATTGATGAGGAAAAACTGTGAAACAGTAAGGGTCTACATCAGATGTCCTATCTTATAATATTCCAGATTATCTAATTCCATAGTTTTGAGCCAGCAGTATTACATCTCTGGGATGGTCAGACTTAACATTGTAACATAAACTAGACTTTACCAAAAAAAGTACAAATAAATTTTACGCAGTAAAATGAAATTTATAATTACTCTATGCATATTGACCAGTTCTATAATTTTTATACATTTATGTCAGCATCCTTGACTGCATATATTTGTGTGCTCTTACAATTAATTCTCCTTTGAGAAACTTACAATACCTTACTGGTTCTTCATTAATTAATGAGATAGGTAAAGTCTTTGATACTAGTTCATTTTATATTTGAATAAAAGTCATGATTTTACCCTTTCTCCAAAAAGTACCCCTTAATAATTTATCATTTCAAATGACTTCTAGTATGATGCTCACCTTCCATAACCCATTTTCTTAAAATTTCCACTACCTCATAAGTCATCTTATTTAAAGTATTGAAATCCAACTCTTTTAGCATACATCAGAGAATCAGAAGCACTACCATAAAAATGCATGTTCATTGGCTATACACCACTAGAAAGGAAAAAACAGCAAATTAAAAACAAACACTTCTTATCACTATATTTTAATGTATCTTTCTCAGATATTCTATTGCCCTGTTTCCATGCCATTGTGTGTACACAATTATTTTCATTTTATACATGAATACATTGAAGCTTTGAGAATTTAATAGTTGCTCCAAAGTTCTCAAGTTACTAAGTCAAATTGTCAAAATTTGGCCCTCTGACATCAAACCCAACCTATGACTCCTATGACTAGGAGCTTTCATTCTCTCTCTTTCCTCACTTCCAAGTGGTCATCAGCCAAACATCCTGACTGAATCATACCAACAGTGATATTAGAAGATCAATCTGCACCTGGACTCCTTTACATTGAATGCTGACAGAGTAAGATTAGAAACACAGACATTACTGGAAACATACAATAGTGACATCTATGTACCCCAGCTCTACTGAGGTCAGAAAACTTGACTTTCCTGTTTGACAAATTTTTCATCTTCAAAAGTAAGATGAGAGGCCGGGAGTTTGACCTAGTGGTAGAGTGCTTGCCTAGCATGCACGAAGGCCCGAGTTCAATTCCTTGGTACCACATATATAGAAAAAAGCCAGAAGTGGTGCTGTGGCTCAATTGATAGAGTTCTAGCCTTGGGAAAGCCCAAGAACAGTGCTCAGGCCCAGAGCTCAAGGCCCAGGACTGGCAAGAAACAAAAACAGTAAGGTGAAACACAGATAATGCTTAATTCTTTACCTAATGAAAACAATTGTTTTAATACTTATCAATACTATTAATCATATCACCTGCTAAGTTTTGGCTTCTTAATATTTTTAATTCTCGAAACAAAAAGCCCAAGCTGTTAAAATTCTACAGCAGACCAAGAATTTAGAATATATAAACTGAAAGTAACAATATTCTCACCCTATAGCCCGATGAAGGACACTGTATCAACAATGTTAAACTACAGATTTTTGAGGATAAAGAAGAGCTACACAAACACAGCAGCCCTTCAAGGTATACAAGACATTGTTACATTTTACTGCTTGTCACATATTCCTCATGTAGGAGGCAAACCTATGCTTTTCTCATTACAAATGCCCTAGCTCTTGCCAAAAAGTTATTGTAATGTCTGCAAGTATCACTAATTTGTCCCTTAAAGCAAACATATAAAGTACTCCATGACATATGAGAAATGTTCACTGGGTCCTTTTTTTTGCTTCAAGATACAGCATATAAATCACTGAGTTTCTGAACAGAATTCTACAACCTAGATTTGTCTAAAAGATTCAAAACTTAAAATTTCTACCTTTTCCTTGTAGCTGTAAGGCTATTTAGTCTATTTCAATCTCCAATGCATAATTGTTTCTATAAATGAATTAAAAATATTTTTGACTACTTAATACAAGACTTTCCTTCTAAGTGTAAGATGTTTCTATGAAGCCAGATGTCAGTGGCTCACATGTATACTCCTAGCTACTCAAGGTGCTGAGATCTGCAGACTGCAGTTCAAAGCCAGCGTAGGCACAAAAGTCTGTGCAACTCTTATCTCCAATTAACCACTAGAAACTGGAAGTGGCACTATCACTCAATGGTAGAGTGCTAGTCTTGAGCTGAAGAGCTTGGGGATAGTGCACAGGCCCAGAGTTCAAGCCCCATGACCAACAAACAAACAAAATTGTATGAATAATAAATACTTTCTGTTAAATGTGTAAGCTGCTTCTACATAACCGGTCAATACAGACTTCAACTAAGAGTTCTTTTACATGGTAAAAAGAAAAAATAACCTGTAATCAACTTTTATGGAATGATATTATTCCCTTAGTAATATCCCTGTTATACTTCTGCTTTAATGAATGAGCAGCCCAACACTGTAATAATTATCAATAGAAATTTTTCCACTCTCTATCCATTTTGACTCACTACTGAATTTCCCTTCAAAAACATCTTCATTGCATTGGTTTTCCAAAACAGCAAATTTTCCAGATTCTCCTATCACTCCAGTCTGTTCATCACTTTCTTCAGGATCCATTTCTTCCTTCCTCCCAATCACACCTCCCTTTGCTCATCTGCCTGCAATCATCTTCATCTTGATTAATTCCTGTATTTCCATTTGCCTTCAGGATATGTCCACAGGAATGATTCAACAGTCTTTTAGAGTTTAAAATTTCCCATACTTTAAATCCTCCTAATCTCCCTGCACATAAATTTATACTTGGAATTATCCATGTCCCTATGTAATCCTAGCAATCTAAAATCGTCACTATCTTGCTAGCCCTCAGGGCAAGAACGAACTAGCTATCCTGCTCTATGTAACTTTACTACTTTAAAATATTTAAAATGTTGCTGAAAATATCCACTAAACATGTCCTAGGCATAAATACAGCTCATGTTTTTCTATACACTGGTTGTACATTTAATTGTCTAATTTTTTCATATTTAATAATAGTTCAATATTATTTCCTTATTACAGTAGAGTTGAAAGGTAAAAGGTATAAGCATTGACCAGATCATCCTTATCATTCACAAGTTTATTTCTAAAACAATGTTATCACAATGTTGGGATCTTATTGAGATTGTTAATGTTTTTTTGCAATGTGGAAAATCGTATCAAACTTTCTGACACCTGGCATGGTGGGGATTATCTATCATCTCAGTTACTTAAAAGAGAGAAGCAGGATGGGGCAAAGTTACTGAGACAAGAGTAGACACACAGCTTAAGCATAAAATTTGCTAAGTATATTAAGTCCTGGTTCAATACACAGTACTTTTCTAAAAAATGGTATTGGAGAGCCGAGAATGTAGTCTAGTGGTAGAGTGCTTGCTTAGCATGGGTTAGATTCCTTGGTACCACATACACAGAAAAAGCTGGAAGTGGTGCTAAAACTCAAGTGGTAAAGTGGTAGCCTTGAGAATGGCCATGGACAATGCCCAGGCCCCAGGACTGGACCAAAAAAAAAAATGCTGTTTTATTTTGCCAGTCCTGGGCTTGGCCTCTGGGCCTAAGCACTGTCCTTGGTTTCTTTTTCTTAAGGTTAGAGCTCTACCACTCAGCACCAATTTCTGGCTTTTTTTCTATATATGTGGTACCGAGGAATCGAACCCAGGTGTTCATGCATGCATGCTAGGCAAGCACCACTAGGCCAAACTCCCGGCCCAAAAATTGTGTTGTTTTTTATATTGATTAAATTAAAAAGATAGCAATCATAGAATTATTATGTGAGATTTATATCAAATTATACAAATTGTATAACAATTAAGTTACTGATAACATTAAAATGCTTAGAATGATACCAGTCTTATGGTAAGTATTCTCTGAGGATTAGCTTTTCTTCTGATATCTTTTCCTCCTAGTCTAAGTTTTATGTCAATCTATCTTTAATCATTTTCTACAAACTCAACCTACACAATCAAATTTATATTAGGGATATATAAAAACACAACTAACTCTTTAACTTTCACTGTCCAAACTACCCATTATCCAAAGGTCAGTAAGATCCATCACTTGTGCTATAACTGACTCTCTGACCCTCATTTTGCAGAACATCTTAAATCCTCAGGAGCTTTATTTGCTTACAACTCATCTTTAATGACTCTGCTGTCAGACAAGATTCTGGTATTCATCAATCCCCTACCTGAGCTATCCCTGGCTCTATATGAGACACTACACTTCAAACATTTCCCAAGTGACTAATTTGGGTTTTTCAGACATGGTTCCCAAAACTCTTAGCCATCCAATACTAATCTTTCTCTTAAAATATTTGTGCTTGATTCCTTCAACTATGGGAGTTGAAGGGGGTTGGAAGAGAGGATGAGATGGTATATGAACCGAGGCATAATTCCCAAGGACATGAAAACTCATCAGATGTAGACATATGGCCTGAAATTATACATGGTTCTGCTTTAAAAGATGGTATTATTTTAAAGGGAATATTTGGTTTCAGTATCAATTTCTTATTTTTACTCCTACTTTAATGAATTACACTGCTCATACTTAAGCACCACACCAGTGATTCTACATAATGAATGTTCAAGGATGGCTGTGTTTACATTGAAAATAATATGCTAGATCCTGAGTTCATGTCTAGACTTCCTTGGAATCACAGAGATGGTAAGGTTAATTATCATTTTAAATATGATGATCAGTTATTACCTTGTTTTCTTCATGAGAAAAAGGCAAAATACTCACTGTATTCAAAATTATTTCTGTTGACTATTTATTGCTGTTTATGACCTCTAGTTTTCTTTCAAATTAAGCAATTAAATATTAAATAAACAATCATTATAATAAAACAAAAATCATTTCCTCGGCATATTTAGTACTTCTTATAAGTTTCCAAGAAGTAACATACTCCAATTAATATTTATCTTCTTCTGCAGCACTACTGGCTGTGCTGCCTAAGGGAGGCCAGTTGCCGGTTAAAGCATATGAGGTTAATAATAACAAGATTTAGCTGGTAGAAAAAATTAACATTGCCTCCAACTGAAATACACTAGGAGAATAAAGAGGCCAGACAACTACAGGTAAAAATATTAAGAACTACGTAACAATGAAAGTCACTCCAACTAGATCTGCTACAGGGTTACATTAGTGCTATCTTGGAGGATCTATTAATTTCCTTTAAAAGTTACCTAATGTGCACAACCTAATCAAAATAGTTCATATATTTGTTTGCAATTACAGAATATATATATAAAAGATATAATAAAATATATTAAGGCTATTTTTGTATCGATGGATATGGATATGGATATAGATATAAATATGATAACTAAGATGTTACCAACCCTTGCTTTCCTAGGAACTGAACCAAGAGTACAGGGATTCTTTTAAGGAGAATCAAAAGAAATCTGCTTGTTAACCTTCTTATGGGCATGACATAAAAAACCATCTATTACTGATAGAGGAAGCTCTAGCAGCCACAATATTCATACTTGACAGTTACTTTCCTCTAGTACCTAAGAATCCTAAAATTTCATCATCTGAAATATTTTTATATCTTCATTTTTTCTGATAGGAATATTTTTATATTTTTAACTTTTATTGTAAAGGTGATAGTGCAGAAGGGTTACAGATACATGTCAGGTATTGAGTAAAATTCTTTTTGAACATGCCACCCATTCCATCATTTTTCCCAGGTTTCTCCCTCATGACCCCCCATTTTCAAAGTTTTAATAGAAGAAAAATATAAAACAGAAACTACAGCTAAAAATAAAATAGTATTTTACATTCTGGAATGTAAATATTCACAATGTAATGTAAATGTAAATGTTTGTTAAACATGTCATTTAACATATGATGTAAAAATCAGTTAATAAATTCTTTACTAAAAAATAAAATAAAATAGTAATCTTACATTCTGTGTAAGAAAACAGATTCAGCAGAAGTTCTAAGCACAAAATATTACTCAAATTATTTTGAAAACAATTCTGATGCAAACGTTAGGGTCCATGATCAAAGAAACGAGTCTGACACAAAAGCGGAATTTGGAAGTTAAGTTAAACAGAGTTTTATTCCGTGCCTGGCATCGAGAATCATACTGACCGGTCAGGGCAGCCTCTAAGATGTGAGCGAGAGAGTGACCCCACCTAATCTTACAGGCTACTTTTATAGGCCCCAGGCATGTGGCTGGGCTGGCCAGATACAGGTGGCCAATGGAATTCAGCATGATTGATTGATGGCTGGGGCAACCACTGACACCTTTGCTGTTTGAATTGACCTATCATCTCAGTGGGCTTCTGGCACACTGTTCTGACGACAAAGGAAGGGGAGGGAATTCCCTGGCAGGCCAAGGGGGGTGGGGTGGGAAGGAATTCTGGTAACTCCACCAGGATTAACTGCTCTTGTAATCTGAGCTGTTATCAGGGATTCTGCAGCCCCTGCCTTAGGTCAAGTCCTCCTTTGTCATAAAGATGGGAAATGCCTATAAGGGATGGATTTTGGGGAAGTCAAGAAAGGGGTCCCTTCACAATAAGGATATATTTTAGAATTATTATCAACAAAGGAAACATCTGTATGTTATCTAGACTAGAGCAATTCAAAATGACAAAAGAAGAAATGTAAAGATGTTTTTGTAGGTAAAATTAAAGAAAAACATGTAGTTGAATGAAGATGATGAAAACATCCAAGAAATTAAAGATAAATGTAAAGCTTCCAAATTTGAATTTTTATTAAATACAAGGATTACAAAACTCAAAATAAAAACAACAATGATAGACCAAATTTGTAATGGGAGAGAATGCTAAGCTGAGTTTAAGATGTCTACAGAATATCATTACATAGACATTCAGTACACAGCTAAGAAATACAAGCACAGTTCTTTAGGAACAAGTGAATAAGCAAGATAAGTGGACAAATAAAAGAACAGAGGGCGAAAACAGGAACCAGTCAAAAAAGAAAGCTAAAGAACCCCAAAAGAGAAGAAATATGTAATAAGATAAAAGAGAGCTTCAAGGAGAAAATATTCACAATGTAACAGGTAGGCTAAAGACTTAAACAGAGACCTCTCCCAAGAGGAATTAAGAATAGCCAACAGACACATAAAGAAATGTGAATCAAAACCACATAGAGATTCTACCTCACCCCTGTTAGAAGTGTCATTATCAAGAAAACAAGTAATAGTAGATGCTGGTGGGGATGCAGCCAACCAGGAACACTTGTGCACTATTGATAGGAATGCAAACTGGTTAAACCATTCTGAAAAGCAGTATAAAAGGTTCCTCAAACTACTAAACAGAACTCCCCTATGATCCAGCAATCCCACTCTAGGGTATTTATCCAAATGATCACAAACAAGGTCACACCACAGCTATCTGCACAACAAAGTTTATTGCAGCTTTATTCACCATAACTAAGATATGGAGCCAACCTAGATGCCTCTCAGTAAATGAATGGATCAAGATGTGGTATATACGTACACAACAGAATTCTATGTTGCCATCAGAAAGAATGACATTATTCCATTCATAAGGTAATGAAAAGATTTGGCGGGGGTGGGGAAATCATACTAAGTGAAGTAAGCCAGACCTAAAGAAACATATACTAATTATTACAAATGAGGGAAGCCAGGTAGTCTATGTCTAGAATAGTCCTAGGAGAGGTTCACAGTAGCGATCTCTCTCTCTCTATCTCTCTCTCTCTCTCTCTCTCTCTCTCTCTCTCTCTCTCTCTCTCTCTCTCTCTCTCTCCCCTTCCCTTTCTCTCCCTCCCTCCCTCCCTTTCATAGATAGACAGACTGACAGATAGATAGATAGATAGATAGATAGATAGATAGATAGATAGATAGATGGATAAATAAATAATCGAAATGAACTTTAAGATATAGAAACAAGTTGGGTGTGGTGGCACATGCCTGCAATCCTAGCTACTCAGGAAGCTGAGATTTCATGATCATGGTTCAAAGCCAGCCTGGGCACTCAAGACCTTGACTTTCTTACCTCCAATTAACCCCTAGAAATGGGAAGGGGGGCTGTGGCTCAAAGGGTAGCTTTGAGCAGAAGAGCTCAGGGACAGTGCCCAGGCCCAGAGTTCAAGCCCCACACCTGACTGACCAAAAAAAAAAAAAAGGATATGGAAACAAGAGGGGTTCTGTTGTTATTATTGATGATGATGGTGATGCTTTTAATGCACTGTATAAAGTTGTTCTCCCCTCACCCTTTGGTTTATCCCCTATAGTCACACTGGTTTTGATTCTGGTCCTGTGTCTTATATACAAATGTATATGATTTGGGGAAGGGAAGGGGAATAAAGAAATAGTGACACAAGGACAAAGGGTAACCAACGCAACGGGGATAATCACAAAACATAAGGTTGGGAATGAACTTTATAACTTAGTGGAAAGGGAGGTATGGTAGAGGGACAATGGTAGAAAAATGAGGGAGTAACAACTTTGGACAAGATATATAATCATTGCCTTAATTATGTAACTGTAACTCCTCTGTACATTACCTTTACAACAAAATAAATTTAAAAAAATAATTTTGTAAATGTCCAAGGGGAGGAAGATGGTGCCGAGACAATAGGGATGTGGCCTAGGTCTCTCCCACAAAAAGAGAGAACCAGGGAATCCCAACTACCTTAAGAAATCCACAACAACAAACTCCAGAAGCAACGGAGAAGTACTCAAACCGGAAAAGAAATCCAGATAAAGCTTACATCTAACTTTCTAAAAGAATCCAAACATGAGGACCCCTCCCCCACCTCTCGCCGCTGGCTCCAAGCCAGGAAAGCCTCGGCTGAGGGCACCAGGCTAGGCAGCCCCGACCGAAACCAGCATTGACCAGGCCACCAAGCGGCACAAGCCAGACACATGAACCAGTGCAGACCAGACCAGCAAGCAGCAGAACCCAGACATGGAGCACAGGCGGTGGTTGAGATCCTAGGGGAGTGAATGATTATCCAACACCATGGAACAGGTTAGAACCAAACACGGAGGAGTGAGTAGCACAGCCAGTAGCCCAGTGAGTAGCCCAGTGGGTCCCCAAACCCATCAGGAAAGCAGAGCTGGTGGCGAGCTATAAAACTTAATGCAGACCCCTCCACCCCACCAGTGCAGGGGGGCAAGAAATTTAGAATCCTGTCCCCTCCCTCAACAGCCTCGTCCCCTAGGCCATTGAGTGGAGACTGACAGGCGGGTAGGCGCTAAGACCCAGCACTCCACCAAGGGACTTAACTCTCCAATTAAACGGCATAGGCTGTCCAGTTGGATCAAAAAGCAAGAGCCATCGTTCTGCTGTCTTCAAGAGACATATCTTACACAAAAAAAACAATCATCTTTTGAAAGTGAAAGGTTGGAATAATCTCTATCAAGCTAACGGCCCCCATAAACAGATAAAATAGACTTCAAACTAAAATTAGTGAGAAAAGACAAAGAAGGTTACTACATACTACTAAAGGGATCTTTCCTCCAGGAAGACATAACGATCCTAAATATTTACACACCCAATCCCGGAGCTCGGAACTTCATCAAGCAAACTTTACATACACTGAAACCATACGTAGATCGAAACACAGTGACTGTCGGTGGCTTTAACACACCACTCTCACCTATGGACAGATCAACAAGGCAAAAACTCAATAGAGAAACCTTAGAAGTGAACAACTATATAGACCAACTAGATCGAACAGACATCTACAGAATATTCCACCCAGCAACAACACAATATACATTTTGCTCAGCAGCACAGGGAACATTTTCCAAAATAGACCACATCTTAGGCCATAAAACAAACCTGGACAGATTCAGAAACACTGAAATTATTCCATGCACACTCTCAGACCACAAAGGCATCAAATTGGAACTGAACACACATCTCCACCAACGAAAACCTTGTAACTCATGGAGACTGAACAACACATTGTTGAATCACCAATAGGTAATCGAAGAGATCAGAACAGAAGTCCAACAGTTTATGAAATTTAACAATAAGGAGCACACAAAATACCAACTCCTTTGGGACACAGCAAAGGCAGTACTCAGAGGAAAATTTATAGCGCTGAGTGCCTACAACAAGTTGGAAAAATCGCAAACCAACAAGTTAATGTCTCACCTTAAGCTCCTAGAAAAAGAGCAACAAACCAACCCTAATCCCAGTAGAAGAAAGCAAATTATTAAAATCAAAGCAGAATTAAATGACTTGGAATCCAAAAAAACTATAGAAAGAATCAACAAAACACGAAGTTGGTTCTTTGAAAGAATTAACAAAATTGACAAACCCTTAGCAAATCTTCCAAAAAAAGAAGAGAGCGTATCGAAATAAACAAAATCACAGACGAAAATGGTAATACTACAACAGAAATTACCAAGATCCAGAATATCATGAGGGAATACTTCTCAAACCTTTACGCCAACAAATTTGAGAATCTAGAAGAAATGGATGAATTCCTAGACAATATTAACATACGCACACTGAACCAAAAAGAGCTAACCCAACTCAACAGGCCTATTTCAAGCTCTGAAATAGAAATGGCAATTAGAGAACTTCCACCTAAAAAGAGCCCAGGGCCAGATGGATTCACAGCTGAATTCTATAAGGTCTTCAAAGCAGAGCTCACAGCAATACTCCTCAAGCTCTTCAACGAAATTGAAAATGAAGGTTCTTTACCAAACTCATTCTATGAAGCCAGTATAACCCTCATCCCCAAACCAGACAGAGATTCGTCAAAGAAAGAGAAGTATAGACCTATTTATTTGATGAACACCGATGCAAAACTTCTCAACAAAATACTGGCCAACTGTCTACAACAACTCATCAAAAAAAATTATACACTGTGATCAAACTGGATTCATCACAGGGAGGCAAAGCTGGTTCAACATACGCAAATCAGTTAATAGAATTCAACACATCAACAGGAACAAGGACAAAAATCACATGATTGTCTCAATAGACACGGAAAAGGCATTTGACAAGATCCAACACCCCTTTATGTTAAAAGCTCTGGAGAAACTAGGAATCCATGGAATATTCCTCAATGTAATAAAGGCTGTGTATGAGAAACCCACTGCTAGTATTACACTTAATGGTGAAAATCTAGAGCCATTCCCTCTAAAATCAAGAACGAGACAAGGATGCCCACTCTCTCCACTACTCTTTAACATGGTACTAGAATTCCTAGCCAGTGCAATAAGGCAAGAAGCAAGCATAAAGGGGATCCAAGTAGGGAAAGAGGAAATAAAACTATCCCTCTTTGCAGATGACATGATTCTGTATTTAAAGAATCCTATAGACTCTACCCCAAGCTCCTTGAGCTGATTCAAAACTTTGGAAGAGTAGCAGGCTATAAAATCAACCCTCAAAAATCAACTGCCTTCCTTTACGCCAACAGTGAGAGGAATGAGACAATAATCAGGAAAGTAACTACTTTCACAATAGCCTCAAAGAAAATAAAGTACCTAGGAATTACCTTAACTAAGAATGCAAAGGACTTTTTTGATGAAAACTTTAAAACCCTAAAAAAGGAAATTAAAGCAGAACTAAGGGAATGGAAAAACCACCCATGCTCCTGGATTGGAAGAATCAACATTGTGAAAATGACAATCTTGCCAAGGGCTATCTACAAATTCAACACAATACCCATAAATATCCCAATGGCATTCTTTAAAGAAATAGAAGAGGCAATCCAAAATTTCATATGGAATAATAAAAGACCCCGTATAGCAAAAACACTTCTAAGCAGAAAGAACAGCGCTGGAGGAATTTCAATTCCAAACTTTAGACTCTGTTACAGAGCTATAATTCTCAAAACAGCTTGGTACTGGCACAAGAACAGGCCTGAAGACCAATGGAATAGAACTGAGGAGCCAGATATTAAACCAAAGACCTATGGCCACCTAATCTTTGACAAGGGAGCCAAAAAAATAGAATGGAAGAAAGACAGCCTCTTCAACAAGTTGTGCTGGCAGAACTGGTTAAGCACCTGCAGAAAACTAAAATTGGATCCTTCTTTGTCACCTTGCACTAGAATTAACTCCAAATGCATTAAAGACCAGGAGGTAAAAGCTGACACACTGAAAACTTTACAAGAAGGAATAGGAGATACACTACGCCTCCTTAGCACAGGTCGAAACTTCCTTAATAAGGACCAAGAATCACAACAAATCAGAGAAAGGCTGGATAAGTGGGACTGCATTAAACTGCGGAGCTTTTGTATGGCAAAGGACATAGCTAGTAAATTAATTAGGAAGCCTACAGAGTGGGAGAAGATCTTCACCAACCAAACAACAGACAAAGGCCTCATATCTAAAATATATCAACAACTCAAAAAATTGAATCACTCCAAAACTAATCTCCGAAGTAACAACCATCCCATTAAAAAATGGGCCAAAGACTTAAAGAAAGTCTTCTCTGAAGAAGAAACAAAAATGGCCTATAGACACATGAAGAAATGCTGCACATCTCTGGTCATAAAAGAAATGAAAATCAAAACAACTCTAAGATTCCACCTCACTCCAGTTAGAATGGCCAGGATCAGGAAAACGAATAATAACAGATGCTGGAGGGGATGTGGCCAGGAGGGATCACTACTACACTGTTGGTGGGAGTGCAAACTCATTCAACCACTATGGAAAGCAGTGTGGCAGTGCCTCAAAAGGCTAAACATAGAACTCCCCTATGACCCAGCAATTCCACTCCTTGGCATTTACCCAACCATCCAGAAACAAGGACATACTAAAGTCACTAGCACAACAATGTTCATTGCAGCACTATTCACCATAGCAAAGATATGGAACCAACCTAGATGTCCCTCAGTTGATGAGTGGATCAACAAGTTGTGGTATTTGTACACAATGGAATTCTATGCTGCTGTCAGAAAGAATGACATCGCCCCATTTGATAGGAAATGGAAAGACTTAGAAAAAATCATATTAAGTGAAGTAAGCCAGACTCAAAAGAACTTAGGCTCAACGGTTTCCCTCATTCGTCATAATCAGTAGAAACTAGCAGAGATCTGCAATAGAGCAAAATCTTGATACATAAGGCCATACAGTTTGAAGCTAATTGAAAGGACCTCCAGGATATAGAAACAAAAGCCATATAATGAGTGATTGTTGTCCTTAATGTACTATGTTGTCTCTCATCTCCTTTGCTGTCCCTTGGGTATCTCATATTGTTACAGTATCTCACTTTGTTATCTGATATATTGAATTTATTTGTATTTGGTTATTTGAAATTTTATAGGGAAGGGGGAAAACCAAGAAGGGTTGGGGGGTATCAATGTATGTGAATTAATGCACCTTCTATCTGGCAAATATCATGTAACCCTTTCATTAATTACAATAAAAAATTTTTAAAAAATAAAAAGAATTAAAAAAAAAAGAAATTTAGAATCCTGTCCCCTCCCTCAACAGCCTCCTCCCCTAGGCCATTGACTGGAGACTGACAGGCAGGTGGGCGCTAAGACCCAGCAACCCACCAAGGGAGGCGGAGATGTCCCAGCCCCCACTCTCCCAACAACCTCCTCCCCCAGGCATCTGACTGGACACTGACAGGCAGGAGGGCGCTAAGACCCAGCACCCCACCAAAGGCGGCAGCAGTGTCCCAGCTCACCCACTCAACAGGTTCCTCTCCCAGGCCACTGGATTTGGAGAGTGGGGGGCGCTGAGAACCTACCTTCCAACAGTAGGTGGGGTGTGCGGAATCTAGGAGCCAGCATCTGTCCCACTCAAATCTTGAGCGGGGCACCCTCCAGCTGGGAATCTCTAGCAAGACAGCCCCAAGGGGCCACACATAGTCACAGACTCTCTGACAAAGCAGCGGAAACACAGCAGGGAACCGAAGGGCAGACCAGTAGCCAAGCTTGCCTTCTGAGAATCAGAAAGTCGCGGCTCCGCCCTTGGAGCCCATGTCCTCGGCTGGGCCCCGCCCCTGGGAACAGAACAGAAGCCAGCTGGTCCAGCTGAGAGCTCCTGGAAACCCCCAAACTCCAGACTCTTGGCCAGGGGCCCGCCCCTGGCAGCAGCGCAGGAAAACCAACCATCTATCCAGTGCACTGAGACTGAAGCACACAGACCCATCCCATGGCCCACTGTGAGGTCACCAGTTGGGCTGAGAGGTAGTCATGCACAGCCTCTGGGAACAGGCTGAACACCTGCAAAAATTGCAAACTCTGACCTAGTCAGCAGCGGAATCAATTTGGCCAAGAACCACAGATATACACAGATTCCCAGAACCACCAGTCCCAATCAAAGTAAAGACTGCCACCTACCAACCATAGAGCAAACCTACAATAATAGTTCTCTATGCCTAGGAGAGCGCTAAGACGAATTACAACATACATAAATAACCAAAGCCCCACACAAAGCCCAAAAGGAAACAAGAGAGAAGGGACGAGAGTGACGTCACCATCTCAAGAAATACCACCTGAGGAGACATGAAATGTAACTCAAATCAAGGAGATGATTTTGAAAATGCCTAACAAAATTGAGGCTGAATTCCAAAAACACAAGCAAGAAATTTCCAAGGAACTCTTCGAATTCAAAAGAGAAGTGGAAGAAAAGTTCAATACCCTCTCAGCAGACATGATCAGCTCAGTGTCCACACTTCAAGCAAAAGTGGAGGCATTAAGCAGCAAATTGACTGAGATAGAGAATAGAACATCAGGAACGGAAGTAAATCACAAGACCTGGAACAGAGAATCATCACCTTGGAAAGATTTATCAGAATCCACCAAAGGGAACTCCAGGAACTGGCAGATGCAGCAAAGAAGTCTAATCTCCGTATAATAGGGATTGAGGAGGGCGCCAAATTTCAGGACAAAGGAATGCAACCCTTATTCACCAAAATCATAGCAGAGAACTTCCCAAACCTCAAAAGGGAAAATACTCACACTATTGAAGGTTTCAGGACTCCAAATAGGCAAGATCCTAGAAGAAACTCATTGAGACATATCATAGTAAAGACACTAGACCCGAATACCAAGGAATTGATCTTAAATGCTGCAAAAACAAAGAGCTAAACTACAATGGGAAAAAAATTCGAATTACAGCAGATCTCTCCACGCAAACCCTAAATGCAAGAAAAGCTTGGAAAAACATCATTGATGTCCGGAAGACCAACAACTGACAACCCAGACTGATAGATGCAGCAAAACTAGCATTTACAGTTGAGGGAGAAACAAGAATATTTCACTCCAAAGAGAAGCTTTATGAATACGTGCACACTAATCCAGCGTTACAAAAAATACTAATTAATCGAGAACAAATTGTAGAACATCAAGAGCCCCCATCAAAAAGCAAATATCTATAATTTACTAAACACAAAAGTGGGGAAAAAAGGAAGAAACTTAGAAGTAAAAATAAATAATGACAATAGACACTGACCACTTCTCCATAATTTCCCTAAATGTGAACGAGCTGAACAATCCAATCAAAAGACACAGAGCAGCAGACTGGATTAAGAAACACCACCCATCCACATGTTGCCTCCAAGAGACCCACCTCACCGCCAGAGACAGAAACAAATTCCAAGTAAAAGGATGGAAACGAATTTTCCACTCCAATGCACCATGCAAAAAAGCAGGAATAGCAATCTTAATCTCTGACAAATTAACTTCTCAGTAAAATCAGTACAAAAAGATAGAGATGGCCATTACATATTACAGTTATAAACATTTACTCCCCTAACACAGTAGCACCCAAATTCGTCAAACAAACAACTCTTAGAATTACAGAACAAGATAGACTCAAACACAATCATAGTGGGAGACCTCAATACACCACTCTCAACAAACAACGGGTCAACTCAACAAAAGTTAAGCAAAGACACCATAGCCCAGCTGGGCTTAACAGATATACACAGAGTCTTCCACCCGATGGCAAAACTTTTTCCATTTTTCTCAGCAGCACAAGGAACACATTCCAAAATAGATCATATAATAGTTCCTACAGAAAACTTAAGCAGATACAAGAGGACTGATATAATCCCATGCATTCTATCAGACCACAGTGGAGTCAGACTAATTCTAAACAATGCAGTCAAAGTTAAAAAACATTCAATCATTTGGAAACTGAACAACACACTTCTGAATAACTCCTGGGTAACAGACCAGATCAGAAATGAAATTAAAAACTTCCTTGAATGTAATGACAATCAAGAAACATCACAAAGGAACTTATGGGACACAGCAAAGGCAGTTCTAAGAGGCAAATTTATTGCACTAGGAACGCATATTAAAAAGAAAGAAGAGCATGTTAACAACCTAAAAAAAAACAAAAAACTGAAACACCTAGAGGAGAAGAAAAAGTTAATTCTAAAACAACTAGGACAGAAATAACAAAAATAAAATCAGAAATGTCAGAGATTGAAATAAGATCTACTATACACAAAATTGATAAATCAAAAAGTTGGTTCTTTGAAAGAGTCAACAAAATACAGACCCCTGGCAAGATTAATCAAAAAAAAAAAAAAGGAGAGGGGAGACTCAAATAAACAAGATTAGAGACCCCACGGGAACAATCACAACTAATTTCCAAGATTCAGTCCATAATGAATAAGTACTACCAGGGCCTATATTCAAAGAAACAAGAAAATCTAGTAGAAATGGATGATTTCGTAAATAAATATAGGCTACCCACACTGAACAATGATGAGGTAAACAAACTGAACAAATGAATCTCTTACAATGAAATTGTGGAAGCAATCAGGGAAATGCCAACCAAAAAGAGCCCAGGCCTAGATGGTTTCACTGCAAAATTCTACAAGACGTTTAAAGATGAAATAACACCTATACTCTTGAAACTCTTCCAAGCAATAGAAGCAGAAGGAGCAATACCAAACTCATTTAATCAAGGTAATATTACTCTCATCCCCAAACCAGTGAACGACCCAACAAAAAAAGAATACTACAGACCTATCCCTCTAATGAACACAGATGCAAAACTCCTCAATAAAATATTAGCCAACAGAATACAGAAACAAATTTAAAAAATCATACACTATGATCAAGTAGGCTTCATCCCACAGATTCAAGGCTGATTTAACATTCGCAAATCAATCAATGTAATATATCACATCAACAGAGCTAAGGATAAGAATCATATAATTTCTCTGGATGCGGAAAAGGCATTTGACAAAATACAACATCCATTCATGTTGAAAGCACTAGAAAAAATAGGAATAAGAGGTACATTCCTCAAAATAGTGAAAACCATATATGAAAATCCCACAGCCAGTATTATAGTAAATGGTGAAAGAATGGAAGCATTCACCTTAAAATCAGGAACTAGAAAGGGATGCCCACTCTCTCCACTTCTCTTCAATATAGTGCTGGAACCCTTAGCCAAAGCAATAAGGCAAGAAAAGGACATCAAAGAGATCCACATAGGGAAAGAAGAAATTAAACTATCCCTATTCGCAGACGACATGATCCTCTACTTGAGTGACCCAACAAACTCCACTCCCAAACTACTAGAATTAATAAACTACTTTAGCAAAGTGGCAGGATACAAAATTAACCTTCAGAAGTCAGTAGCCTTCTTGTACCCTAACAATACACAAACAGAAGGCCAAATCAAGAAAATGATTCCATTTGCAATAGCCCCCAAAGAATAAAATACTTTGGAATATACTTAACCAAAGATGTAAAGGAATTATTCAATGAAAACTATAAAAGCCTAATGAAAGAAACTAAAGAGGACACTAGGAAATGGAAAGACATCCCATGCTCATGGCTAGGGAGAACCAACATAGTGAAAATCGCTATACTGCCAAAACTGATATACAAAAATCCAATGCAATCCCCATCAAAAGCCCAAAGACATTCTTTACGAAAATAGAAGATATAATCCAAAGATTCATATGGAACAAGAAAAGACCTAGAATAGCCAAAACAATTCTAGGCAAAAAGAGCAATGCTGGTGGTATTACAATACCAGACTTCAGTGGAACAGAATAGAAGACCCAGAAACAGAACCACATACCTATAGGCAACTTGTATTTGACAAAGGAGCCAAACACAGTCTATTCAATTATTGGTGCTGGCAAAACTGGGCAGCCATATGCAGAAAACCAAAAATTGACCCTTGCTTTTCGCCATGCACACGCATTAACTCAAAGTGGATTAAAGACCTCAATGTCAGACCGGAAACCGTGAAACTGCTACATGATAAAGTAGGAAAGACACTGGAACTCACTGGCACAGGCAAAAGATTCCTGAACAGAATCCCAGGGTCACAACAGATTGGAGAGAGACTCGATAAATGGGACTACCTAAAAATAAAAAGTTTCTGTACAGATAAAATCATAGTTGCAAAAGTAGAGAGACAGCCAACCAACTGGGAAAAGATATTCACCAACAATACATCTGACAAATGCTTAATATCCAGTATCTACAGGGAACTCAAGAAACTAATCCCCCCCAAGCCCAATAAACCATTCACTAAATGGGCAAGGGAACTAAAGAGAGACTTATCAGAAGAAGAGATTCAAATGGTAGAAAAGCATATGAGAAATGTTCACCATCTATGGTCATAAAGGAAATGCAAATAAAAACAACCCTAAGATACCACTTTACCCCAACAAGAATGGCCAAGATTGTGAACTCAGACAATGACAGTTGCTGGCGGGGTTGTGGAGAAAAAGGAACCCTATTACACTGCTGGTGGGAATGTAAACTAGTTCAGCCACTCTGGAAAGCAGTGTGGAGGTTTCTTAAAGAACTGAAAATAGACCTTCCCTACAATCCCGCCATACCACTTCTGGGCATCTACCCTGAACATCATAACCCAATATATGCTAAGGACACCTCCTCAGCTATGTTCATCTCTGCACTATTCACAATAGCCAGGTGAAGGAAAACAATCCAGATGCCCTACTGCAGATGAATGGATACAGAACATGTGGTATATATACACAATGGAATTCTACATAGCCAACAGACAAGATAAAATAATGGCATTCTCAGGGAAGTGGATGAAGCTAGAGCGAATCATGTTGAGTGAGAAGTCAAGACCTAAGGAACAAAAGGCGCATGGTATCCTCAATATGTGGCTATTAAATCCAAAGAGTACAAGAATGAGGACTCAATATCTGCATACCCAATGCTATGGACATGGTAATGGAAATATAAACACAACTATATAGACATAAAAACCTATGACTCCATAGACATAATTTTTTATTTCATAAATTAATGTTTCTATGACATACAAACCCTTAGCCTAATTTTGATTAACTTCTAAATACTAAGTCCCAGTGATTGTAAATAGAGATTCCCTTCTTGAACACTTGTTTATTAAACTTGTCATTTAAAATTTGATGTAAAAATCAATGTTAATAAATTCTTTAAAAAAAGTAACTTCCAAAAAATAATAATTTTGTAAAAAAAAAGAAATAAGTAATATGTAATAATATACAAGAAAGCTTCAAGGAGAAAGTACTCACAACGTCCATTTCTACTAAAAGATCTATAAACATTCATATTGTGGCTGCTAATCTTAGCAATGAGAAAATTCAGGGAGAAATCCAAAAGTTTATTTGGATATTGGAGACAGACATTTGATCTCAGCCAGGTACGACTAGCTCACACCTGTAATCTTAAGATTACTCAGAATGCTGAGATTTGAGGATCAGAATAGATAAATCCAAGACTCTTACCTTCAATTAACCAGGAAAAAAAAAACTAGAAGTGGTAGTATTGCTCAAGGAGTAGAGCACCAGACATGAGGGAAAAATCTGAGGAAGAATACAAGGTCCTGAATTGAAGCCTAAGAATAGGGAAGAAAGAAGGCAAGAAGGCAAGAAGGCAGGCAGGCAGGCAGGCAGGCAGGCAGGCAGGCAGGCAGGCAGGAAGGAAGGAAGGAAGGAAGGAAGGAAGGAAGGAAGGAAGGAAGGAAGGAAGGAAGGAAGGAAGGAAGGGAGGGAGGGAGGGAGGGAGGGAGGGAGGGAGGGAGGGAGGGAGGGAGGGAGGGAGAGAGGGAGGGAGAGAGGGAGGAAGGGAGGAGAGGGAGGGGAGGGAGGGAGAGAGGGAGGGAGGGAGGATGCAGTATACCTATAATTGTTAACGCTCAGGAAGTTTAAGCAGAATTGAGAGCTCAAAGCCAGCTCTAGCTATACAGAAACAGCAAGTCTCTGTCACCAGTAAAATAAATAAAAAAGTCTAATTTAATATAAAAGAATTATATTTTCATGATAATTTTCCATGTGAAAATGAAGAACAAACATCATTTTAAATTGTGCAAAGTACTTGAGTTTGTGAAGTCGATTAATAAGCTAATAACTGCCAAAACCATGATAGTTATATCTTTTATAGAGCTGCTGTATAAGACAGTGTTAATAAAAATGAATAAAGACTTTCTGATTAGACAATGTTTATATTTCATTCTTGCTATATACCCTATATTTGCTTTAACAAATCAAACTATTATTGTTATTATGAAATGACATTAATGAGAGAAAATAAAATAGGAGCTTCTACTTATTGGGTATCTGTTGCTGTATGTATGTATTACATAGATACATAGTTAAAAGGCTGATGCAAGTTAGCTAATGGAATCAGATATGTACAGGGGCGAGCCTTCCAAAGAGCCTTCAGTTTTTATCTGTTTTCTTTTGCCTTGCTGTTTATGGCTCTTCACAGAACTCAAGTCAGTGTATTCATTTATTCCAAAGTCATTTCATTCTTGACTTTTATATGGCAGTCCATTCACTTGCTACTGTTGGTACCCAGCTGTGCTTTAAAGCATACTTTCAACACATTCTTAGGAGGTTCTTAAGCTGGTACTGACAGTTCATGCCTGAAATTCTAACTGCCCAGGAGGCTGAGATCTAAGACTCACCATTCAAAGCCTGCTCTGGAAGTAAACTCCAGGAGACTCTTATCTCCAGTAAACTTTAAAAAAATGGAAATGGAGTTGTGGCTCAAATAGTAAAGCACTATCATTGAACACAAAACAGCTCACAGACAAGCCAGGCACCTGTGGCTCACACTTGTAATTCTACCTACTCAGGAGGCTGAGATCTAAGGAACACCATTCAAAGCCAGCCTAGGCAGGGAAGTTCATGAAATTCTTATCTCCAATTAGCCAACAAAAAAAGCCAAAAGTAGAACTATAGCTCAAGTAGTAGAACACTAGCCTTGAAGATAAAAGCTCAGACATATCACCCCAGTCCTGAATTCAAGTACATGCCCAGACCCAAATTTAAACAAAAAAGATCTATTTTGTTTTTGTTTTCCCCTACTTGTATGTGTGCTTTTCAGGGAACTACACAATAGATGCAAACAAAGCATGAAGCTATAGAGAAAGCTGTTGCTCCTACACTGACAGACTGAATCATGTTAGTTTTTACAGCAACCTACTTCACGTGAAGAAATTGTGTCAATGAAATTACATATGTATGAGTGGTATATTCAATATAAATATTCTAAGAAATACTCGCTATAGACCACATTTGCTGGACCTTTATCATGGCATAAGCCATTATTTCTTTGACTATTAGAGTGTACATAGACATAAAGTCAAAAATCCACTAACTGTCATCAAATTTTACTAGCAATGAAAATCTGATAATATTCAGGACTTCTCTACTACAAACTGATCAAGACTGAGACATTGCTATGCCTGCCTGACACTAAGTTTGGATATTCTGTTAAAGATAAACAGAGTTATAACCATATGGTTATCTAAGGAAGTTATCTCTTGCCTCAAAAGTTTTGCACATTCTACATCTACAATGGCCATGCTTCTTCTTGATGAACTGTGTACTACCATCTTTAAAATCTAGTTTCAATTTATAACTTTTTCTTTCAGCCCCTCTTCCTTCAGTAAGTCAAGACTTCCCTATCATAGCAATACTTTTTCAGGTGACTCTATATATTCATTGTATATGATGTGTGTCCCACAGTTACTCTGATCATGACAGACATGGATAGAAATCACATCTGCCATCCCTGCTGTACCACATAACAGCCTTTGCCATCAGATGCTACTAAACAAGCTAACTTCACCCAGGGTAGGAAGATGACTGATGAGTGCAGTTCAACTGTAAATTTTTTTAATGAAAAAATAAATTTAAAAGCCTGAAAAAAGCCCTGGGTTTGATCCTTGGAAATTGGGGAAAACAATAATTACATAAGTAATTAACTAATACCTAAAAAGCCCTACTGTGTAATGATTGCCAGTTTTCATGTTATGGATTCCACCATGGCTAACTTGAGGTGGCAACATAAAATAACTGAATGCAGTGTTGGAAAGAGGCACTGCATGTACTCTTGGGAACCAGTACTAAGTTGGTACCAAGCTTGCCACAGTTGATGATTTAGTGAGCACCAAACTTCCTGAATTAATATGTCCACATGTCACATTTTTTAGATGGGGCAGATGTATTGGAATGTGAACTTGGGGCCTTGAGCTTGGTAGATAAGTACTCTACCACATGAAACATGACCCCAGTCCTTTCCACCTTAGTTCAAGATGGGGGTTTTGTACTTTTTCAGGTTGGCCTGGACCCTCACCTCACAAGCAGCAGGGATTTACAGATATGTACCACCACACAAACCACATTTTTTACAAGTTTCAAAATACTTTTTTATTTTTGTGTTAATTCAACATACATCTACCTGTATAGCAGAATAACAAACTGTATGTAGCAAGGTACTTTTTCTGGTTCATTTTTCTTATTTTTCTTTTCTTTTCTTTCTCAAGGCCTCATATACTTACTAGGCTGGCATAATATGCCTGAGACACACATCTAGCCCTCTTTCTCGCTGGTTACTTTAGGCTTTCCCTTGTTACTGGAATCACAAGCAGGTTTCATCACAACCAGTGTCCCTCCTAGAGAAGGACATCAAAAGAATTGTCATTCTCTCTAACAAAATATTATGTAAGTATTCATTAGAGCTTATGATACCCCTTGCATCATAAAATTAATTTATGCTTGTGGAAAACTAATCAGGAAAGAACAAATTTTGAAATAAAGGACAATTTAGAAACTACCATGATCCTTTCATTTTGTTAAAAAATAAAAACTTGATCCACAGTTGTTAAAGTTTAATTGACACATTGTCACATAGTGACAAAAGGAACCTAAAACCCAGGTCTCTTACTTTCTGGTGCAAATTTTCCCAGACTGTGGAACCATAACCACCCTTGACTTAGTGACTTCTTGAGTTAACCTGTGGCAAAGCTACCATGTTGACAATGCCTTTAATCATCCATATACAATGAACTACATGTGATCTATGTGATAAAAGATAAGCCATTTGTAAGAAAATTAGTGACAATTCCTCAGGAGACAGAGAGCAGGAACATTATAGAGTGAGGTGAAGGGGGCAAAATTTAGCAAGATCTCAGTGCAAGCAATAAAGTAGGTATGGTAGTGCATGAGTGGAATCGCAGTTATGTGAGAATGGTAAAGAGGAGAGGAGACCAGGCAGGCACAGGAAAAACCGAAAACTCTATTGGAAAATTAGCTGAAGCAAAAAGAGCTGGCAACATGGCTGAGGTGACATAGCTGTTGCTTAGCAAGACTGAGGTCCTAAGTTCAAACTCCAGTGTAATATATATATATATATATATATATATATATATATATATATACATATATATATATATAAAATATCATTGACAAAAGAAAGTTGACAACCAAGGACATTTCTGTAGATGACCATTTTCTTAACACAGGATGATAGCCCTAAATCCAAGCAATTATTCATGCTATCTTTAAATTTGGAGTTGTCTCTGAATTTAATTATGTTTGTTACCAATCCCTCTGTCTGATCATTAGTACAAGATCACATGAAATTAGACCTTGTATTGATTCTGGAAACATTTACCAAAACTTTCCCACAATGCAAGGTCACAAGGGCATACGCATCACACCTCCTTAAAAATAACTAAAAACATCACATTCTCCATTTCTTGAGCAAAAAGTGAATATTCAAAGATAAGAACAGCAAAAAGGTAAGTTCATTAGCCAATATTTCCCTAACACCCGAAGCATTTTTCTGAGTTTTTTTCTGTACAATCTTATTACTGCCTAATTATCCATATTGCTTTTCTTCCTTTTTGTTAAACTGAAATTCACCAAAGCAGTTTAACCTTTCATTTAGAATCATTAAATACACCCCCTTCCTTCACTGATAATTGGCCTCTTTCTTTATTAACTGATTTCTTCTTTTGATTCATTACAAATCTTTTTTGCCAAATTTGGATACATTGTATTAATACATACTTTACCTTCTTTCAACTCAATTAACACACTGTCACTGTTACCAAAGCTTTCCTATTATTTTTTCAAGTTCTTATTGCTCTTTAAAGATCTTCTAGCGGAATAATGAATTTTTAATAAATGTGGAATATGTTAATGATTCATTTGGTATGTGAGACACACCAGTCACACTGAAATGTTTTCGTCTTGCATTGTATGGTCATTTTCTGGCAAAGTATATACATCTCGGCAAGGTAACTTACGACCTCTAAAAAGCACAGAAAGTCATGTAACCATTATATCCACAGCCAAATCAAACTCAGCCAGCATCTCTGTCAGCAATTTCAACAGCCACTCAATTTTTAATAATGTGAAACCTACTGTTGTGCCTTAATGCAGCCTCTGAGTGTGAGTAAAACTTACACTACATATGCAAAAGAATAACCCTCCATAATACAGGTCACGAAGGCTTCTCATTAATGGAAATATTTTTTTCTTTTAAAAATAACATATTCATTTCCTTTTCCTGGGGAGAAAACATTTTCCAGAGCTACAAAGCATTGATAAAGTGGTTGTTGCTTCAAGCCCTTCCCCTTCCTTATCAGCCACAGGCACATTTCTCTACAACTGTCAAACCCACCCACCAAACAAAGGGCCTTTTTTTTTGTTCTAAAAGAAAAGAAAATGGAAAGGTAACTACTGACATTGGATCTAATAAGTTTAGTTTTGAGATCTCATACACATTTTCAGATCTAATCTATGAGAAAGACTTTAGATTAAGCATTTTTTTTCTATAAAACAAGTGGACAATGTGTTTATATATTTTTTTTTCTTTTTTTGTAGGTCATGGGGCTTGAACTTGGCCTGGTCGCAGTTCCTGAGCTCTTCAGCTCAAAGCTACGGCCCTAGCCTTGAGCCAAGCCCCACTTCCCATTTACTAGAGATTAATTGAAAATAGTCTCAGATCCTTTTGTGTCCAGGCTTTTGTAAGGGGCCCTTAATCATCAGATCTCAGTCTCCAGAGTAGCTAGGATTATAGGTGTGAGTCACCATACCTGGCTAAAAAAATACATTTTAAATTGACAAGAAGCACCTAACCAAAAAAATATCAACCATTAGAATCTTAACAACTATATTCCCAGAATTCATTACAAGAAATAAAGATGTGGTTTCTACAACTTATTTTGAATAATTGTAAACACAAAGAAAAGGACTTTGCATCCATCCTTGTGTAAAACATCTACCAGTAGCTTTCTAAGTTTCCATCATCAAGTATGTTAAATCCAGATGTATGTGTTTATGTGTATACACACAGGAACCTATGTACACATTTTTTAAATGTACATATTTTTAACAAATAGACACGTACTAATCAGTTTCCTTATCTACTTTCCTGTTTTAAAATTTTTGTTTAATATAACAACATATCTCAAAAACTTTGGACTTAAGCTTCAAAACCATACAGCATTCTTCTGTCATTCTGAGACTGGTTTTTATGTCCCTCTTCTGAAATTTTTCTTCTCCATTCCTAATACTATTTTCATTGACCATTTTAAATGAGAAAGACCTTGGAGAACAAACTCTGATGACGACAAAAACAACAACAAAATTACAAATTTCTAGTAATTCAATGGGAACACATTTAGATGCAGTTGTCAACCCTCTTCAGACATTTCCAACACCAGAGTCCAGGTGAGGGGATGAGGTTGGCACACATAAGGTTGGGTTAAAAAGGGACCTGCCCTTGGGGCTACCTGATCCGCAACCACCATCTTCAATTTCACAACTCTGAATCTGTCTGTAAGTAACTAAAGTCTACTAGGACAATTGAACACAAGCTGGGGGATTCTTTGAAGAAAAGAATGTAATTCTCTCATTTTCAAGAGGTACCAAAATGAAAATTTTACCTTGATTTGTTTTTTTCTAGTAAAGATGCCATTCTGACTTTCTTAACTGGCATATTGTATATATGTTTATTTGTTTATTTGAAATAGGGAAGAGGGGAAAACAAGATGATTGGGAAGAGGTGGTGGGGAAAAGGGGGATAAAAACATGAGAAGTGGTATCAAGGTTTGAGAAGTAATGCCATTACCTGACAAATATAACTGTAACCGCAACAATTAAAAAAAAAAGATGTCATGCAGTTTTCTCTTGAAATCTATTGAAATGTCAAGTAACGTGAAAAGAAAAAAGAAATGTCTTTTTCTCTTTCAAAATTTTCTCCTACTCTTATTTCCCAGGGGTTTGGGTAGCCTGTGCCCTAACATTTCATTTTCATATTTATTCCTATCAGTTTTATAGTACTTGTTCACTCTGAGGACTTTGAGAAATTATTGGTTTGGGAAAATCTTTGGTATTAATCTATGCAAATATTACCCTTTCCTTCTTTCTCTTTTTTTCTAGGACTATAGGGAGCTGGAAAACAGCCTTGTTCAGTATTGTAATATTCACTATTCCTTATCCCATTATGCTCCAGTCTGCATAATTTCTAACTAAACTTTCAGTCAGCTCACTAATTCTCTTCTCAACTGTGTCTAATTTGCTATTAGATTCTTCTTTTCTGTACTTCTTTGAAATTATAGTACTTTTTTTCAAGATTTCTTTGAATTATTTTTACAAATTCTAATTAGCTAATGAAATTATTCAGCTTCTCTTAAGTTTTTAAATGTCTTAACTATTTTATAGCCCATGTCTTATCTTCCCACTACCTGAATTACTGTGCAATTGTTTCTCTCATTGTTTTGTTTCTTCTTGATCTTGGCTTCTGATATACATGGTATCATTTTTTTATTAAATGCCATGCATTAAATGCATAAAAAATTTAGAAAAAGTCTACATAAAAAAATTCATAGAAACTTGAATGGACAGTTAATGAAAAAATACATCACCTCAAAAGTAGGACTCAATTTCAATTTTTGTCTCTCTAGTTTGCCCTTACTCTCATAGGATAAAGCACCTCAAGGTCCCAAGAGTATGTTACCAGAGTCTCTTCCTGATTAAAAGCCTAAGTGTGTTATGATAGTCTCTTCTAGTTTGTAAGACCCCAGTACTGCATAGCTGCAAAAATTGGTCTAAGTATCTATCCATCTTGGCTACCAGTGATTGGATACTTAGTCTGATTGCCTTACTTCATATAAACTGATAAAACCAAAGGTAAAACTGTCATCAAACATAGCATTCACCTCTACCTCCTGTCCCTACTCTTGGATCTTTACTCCTATACGGTGCTCAAACATTTGAGATACATTCTTACTACACTTTCTCATTTTACTAGTATAGACCTTAGTTTATAAAAGCAATCCCTTATAGCTCTTGTTCATATTGTGATCATATTGGTCCATCTGCATGTATGGTTATATACTCTATTGCTTCTAAAAGTATTTAAGATAAATTGACATATCTGTGTGACAGTTGATGTGATGTGCTTTATTCCTTGATTGAAATCAGAACTATTTGCTGCTGTAAAAAAATAAACCTTAATTATTATTTAAACACTCATTCAAACTACTGCTTCTCAATCCTTCTGTGGGAATCCTTACACATAAGCATAAGCTGCATTCTTGGGGCTCTTCATAAATGCTGACTTGTACTTTTTTTTTTTGCCAGTCCTGGGGCTTGAACTCAGGGCCTGACCACTGTCCTTGGACTTTCCTCAAAGCTAGTGCTCTAACAACTGAGCCACAGCACCACTTCCAGCTTTTTTCTATGTATGTGGTACCAAGGAATCAAACCCGGGTCTTCGAGCATGCTAGAAAAGCACTCTACCACTAAGCCAAACTCCCAGCCCTGACTTGTACTTTTTTATTAATACAATTAACAGTGCTCTCACAGAGTATATTTTTTCCCAGTGAAAATAAGAACAGTTGTATGATCTGGAATACGGCTAGTGGTAGAGTGCTTTCCTGCCATGCATAAAGCCCAGGATTCGATTCCTCAGTACCACATAAACAGAAAATGCTAGAAGTGGCACTGTGACTCAAGTAGTAGAGTGCTAGCCTTAAGCAAAAGCAGCTCAGGGATAATGCCGAAGGAAGGGAAAGAAGGAAGGAAGGACAATTGTAAACATAAGTATCCAATATTTCATTGAATGTTGTCTGTAAAAGTTTGTTCTTTGGCAACTTTTAGTTACCTCTCAAAAAAAAAAGCAGGATTTGTATAATAGGAGAGGAAGAAGCTACAGATATCTCCTATAGCTATATCACCATAAAATTTCAATAACTCAAAACTGAAATTTATGATCACTGAAACTTTTATAAGCTGTAATTTGTCTCTGAACTAAGGAAATGTCTTGTTGCATAATTAAATGTACAAACATGGTATAGGCACTTTATCCTACTAAAAGAAACAAACAGCTATTAATATCTGCCTTAGGATAGCAATTTTTTAGCTATGAATAGCATTTTAAAAATCAGCTAAATAATAGCAATAGTACTTATACTATTTCATTTTTTTCTGAAGTATCATTTGTAAATACACTTAGTAATGAATACAAAGTATTATGGATAATTGAAAGTGCCTAAAATTAAATCTCCTGTCAAAATAAACTGCAATATAAGATTTTCTTCACTAACATTTTATTATCAATTAAAAAAACAAAACAAGGAACCAAGGCACTTCTCCCCATTGACAAAAATCATGATATTTCTTTTTTCTATCTACGTGGTACCAAGGAATCGAACTTGGATCTTCATGCATGCTAGGCAAGCATTCTATCCCTAGGCCATACTCCGGGCCCCCAAAAGCATGGTATTTCTAGGTGTTCTTCAAATGTATACTGCTGCCTGTACACTCAGGGAAAAAAAGTTTGGTTATAAATGATAATTTTAGAATGAGAACATATGGAACAGATAAGTATATACAATGATATTTCCCCAGCTCAACTGACAACTTGTTTTTAATACAATTATAGGTCATTATTCAATGTCATCATTGCTCTGGGCACTTGTTTCCAAATATAAATTTCCTTTTTATCAGGCTCCAATTAATTTCCCCTGGTAGGTCAGAGACCTTTAAAGATTTACAAGTACTCAAAACACAAAAGAATTAAAACCTTTCCTTCCTTTTTTTCCTCCCCCAAAGGTTCTATTCTATGTCATCTATTTCCCTTTTTCCTATCTCTGTAACTCTTTGCTCATATTTACTGACTGAAATGTAGTTACTTCCTTGGCCATCTGTCTGAAAGTGGCAATGAAGTTAGCATGTCACAAACCAGCTGTTGGAACTGTTTTACTGTAGATTCATAACAAGGTACTATTGTTATTAGCAAACCAATTACATTTTAACAACTACTGCATCAGAAACTTAACTATAGAGAGAATAAGAAGAGATACAGAAACATAACTGTACAATGGTATATACCTGCCTATATACCTGTATAATTTCTTGGGAAAGAATGTATAAATTGTTTGGTCATACCATCATATCACTACACTGAAGCATTGTGGATGATGTGTAAGATCACAACTTCCATGTGCTCAGCTGTGTTCTGCTTTTAATTACCCTGCCCTTAAGCAAATTACCAAATCATCCTATACCTCCATAATCTCATTGATAAAATGGAGATAGCAACAGTACCTTTTTTATTTTGCCAGTCCTGGGTTTGAGCTCAGGGCCTGCTCATTGTCTTTGGGCGTTCTCAAGACTAGGGATCTACCACTTGAGCCACAGCATCACTTCTGGCTTTTTCTGTGCATGTGGTACCAAGGAATTGAACCCAGGGCTTTGTGCATGCTAGGCAAGTACTCTACCACTAGGGCACACTCCCAGCCAAAATAGTACCCATTTTTTAGAATTATTTTGATGTAAGAATTAAGTAATAAATACAGAACTTAGTCTAATCATTTAAAAATAATAAGCAGCCAATCAATACTAAAAGCTAGTATTCTTACCAATACCTACTGTTTAACTGTCTTCAGCAATCTGCCTTTGCTCCACAGCAAGTAGCTTAGTGTTTTCCATCTCAGACTTTGAGATGTCATATTAATTCACCGTATACATATGTTGGAGAAATAGCAACATATTTGGGAAGGGTTTTAGATATGGCACTGTCCATTAGAAATACAATGAATGACACAAAAATAACATCTAAAAAGGAAGAATAAACAGGTAAAATTTATTTTATTAATATATTTTATTGTTGTGGATATGAAAATATCCACAACAAAATCCTCTTTGTAAGTAGCAGTAGTCACAGTAACTGATGGCAACTCTATGTACATACTTTATCAGATAGTTGTGTTTGGATCCAATGGAATCTAGAATCATATTCTAGTATTGTCATTGACTTGTCCCTTATTTACTCTGAATTTCATGACATTAAAAACTATTTGTAAATGTTGTCATGTGTATTAAGTAAAAATGGCATATGCAAGGCACTTATGTCTATGCATATTGCTGTCACATATCTGTATCTAACTCCCTGTAAGTATGTATATGGTGCATATGCATGCTCACTAAATAATAATTTCCTTCATGGTAATCTTGTTTCAGAACTTTAGACCAGCTCAAGATAATGCAATCTGTGATTTAGCTCTTCTTCTTCTACCAGTGCTATAATCTTCAGCTTTTTCTACCCATACCTGCTCAGCAGGTATACATTTAACTGAGTAGACTTATTTCTAGAATCTAAGAACACTTTCAGTCATGCCCTCGGGATATGGTACCAAGAAGTTAAACTGATCTATGCATGAAAGTGACCCTACAGTCTCATCTGCACATGCCTTCATCTCTGCAAGTCTACTAGTCATGCTGCCATTCCAGCTTGTCTCCACCTCACTCCACTGGTGCCATGGCTGCAGTTTCCATGGGCATCAATGCTTCTCCATGTAAAGGCAGGTTAACTTGTCTTGTAAGAGTTGAGCATCATTCTGAAAAATAACTGTCAAGTACCCTTTACAGGGGTCAAGGTCATGAAAGACAAACACTGAGCAACTATTTCACATAGGAAAAGCTAGAGAAAAATATAATGAAATACAACATGCTGGGTAGGACTATTTATTTGAAAATTAAAAGTTAAAACATTTGAATGTGATTACATTGAACCTTATTATGAAAAGCCTCTGTCCAAATTGACTTGTCAAGTGATATATTATTGTGAAACAGGGCTACTTATGTTAAGCCTACTGAAGTAAGGCTGTCACAAAGGTTAATAGAAAGTCAATTCCAAGGTACAGAAAATCCACCTCAATCATTACCATTAGCTTGCAAATCCACTAAGAGAGTGCAATGCCACCTACATACATTATTGGTAGTGAGGACTTAATAACAACTAATGATATTTTGTGAGCTCTCTATGAAACTAAATACATATATCTTTTGAACTCACAAAACAGAATAATATGTTTAAATAAGAGCACCACTGGAACCAATGTTTTATAGAATAAGGAAACAAGAAAAAAAATCAAGAGATACAAAGAAACATACTCCAGGACATAAAGCTCCCTCCTTCAGAACTTCCATGCTTTAGAAACTGTCATTAAGCCTATAAGCATACTACTCAGAAAGCCGAGACTTGGAGGACAAAGTTCAAAGCCAGCTTGGATAGCAAAGTCTTTGATACTCCATCTTTAATTCACCTCAATGATGGTGGACAAGAAGCATAGCTCAAAAGGTAAAGTGCCAGCTGTGAACAAGAAAGTTGAGTAAGCTCAAGGTCCTGGATTCAAGCTATTTGTTCCCCACACTTCCCTCTGTCCCCCCAAAAAAGATAATAGCACTGGTCAACAACTCTCAACAAAATCTCTTACCATATAAGGGGATTTCCACACCACAAGTTTCTGTAACAAGAATTAGCTCAAAGACAATTAATTGGTAAATGGAGAAAGGGTTTCAGTACAACTGAGAAGGTCCATTTGTTCATGTATAGTATTTTCCCATACTATTAATGGTTTTCCTCATTAACAGCAATTGAAGACCAAGTACACTACTGGCAGCGAACCAGGAAGGAATCAATAATATATACTCAACCCTTTTCACAGAAATGGTTATTGTAAATGTTACCCACACATTAAAAATGAATAAAACAAGGCTAAGTGTGGTGTACTGCACGTACAATGTGAGACTACGTCAGGATCTAGAGTCCAGTGTCTACAGGGGCTACATTAGGGAGTTCCAGAGTAGCCTGGGGTACAGAGGTAGACCCTGCTTCAATTAATCACCTGATTAATAACAAAACAAAAAATGGCTGGAGCCATTCTCCTTTCACCATGTTTTATACGAAGTTGACCACCTTTTCTCTGTTTAACGTCTGATAATATCCTCTAGCCTTGTGCCCATAGAGAGACTCAACCATTCCCTATATCACATGTCATTGGGCTACCTTTACTCTTTTAGTCCTAAGTTAAACCCTATATTTATTTAATATATATGGAATTTCATGTCTCAAACTGTGCATTTCCATTAGGATTGTTATTTTGTTATTATTCTAATACAAAGTCACATAAATCCTATTTTAAGTACAAAGTTCCATACTAAGATTTTTTTAGAAATGTGTATATAATTATTATAATAGAATGCATTTTGTCACACATTCTCAGTGCATGAAATACTGTGCCAGGATTTGTTGGGGGGGCGGTTTTGGTCAGTTGTGGGGCTTCAACTCCACGCCAAGGCACTGTCCCTGACCGCTTTTCCTCAAGGCTACTGCTCTAGCACTTGAGCCACAGCACCACTTACAGTTTTTGAGTGGTCAATTGGAGATAAGAGTTTCATGAGGATTTTTCTTCCCAGGCTGGCTTCAAACTGTAACTCTCAGATCTCAGCCTCCTGAATAGCAAGGCTTACAGGTATGAGCTATCAGGAGGACTGACATGCAAATTTCTATATTGATTGCACATTCCTTAGACTGTTCCAGCATAGTAATAAAAACTACCAACTATGTTAAAAATCAGATTGATTATCAGACTGATAAAATATTCAGTATTGTTTGACATAGACTAAAATGTATATATGAACATTCATCAAACCAAAACCAATGAAGAATTCTAGAAATTATATAGAAAATAAAGATGTGTCTAAGCATTGTTGCTCACAAAACTAAAAATACATTTTAACTATAATATGCCTTTTTTGTGATGGTCCTGGGGATTGAACTCTTGTCATCAGCACTGTTCTTGAGCTTTTTTGTTCAAGGCTAATGCTCTAACACTTGAGCCACAGCTCTACTTCTGTTTCTTGTGGTGGCTAACTGGAGAAAAGTCTTACAGACTTTCCTGTCTTGGCTGGTTTTGAACCGTGATCATTAGATCTTATTCTTCTAAATAGCTGGAATTACAAGCATGAGCAACTAGCACCTAACAAATAAAACTTTTAATAGTATTTACTCAGCTAAAGATTTTTTTTTTTTTTTGCACCAGTCCTGGGGACTGAACTCAGAGCCTGGGCACTGTCCTTGGGCTTTATTCAATGCTAGTGTTCTACCACTTGAGCCACAGCACCACTTCTGGCTTTTTCTATGTATGTGGTAATGAGGAATCGAATCCAGGTCTTCGTGCATCCTAAGCAAGCACTCTACCACTAGGCCAAACTCCTGGTAAGAAGAATTTAATGTTAGAGATTTTTGCTTCTTTCTCAAAGAAGGGAATGATACTGCTTAATTTTTTGTTGTCAAATAATCAAAACTAAGCATTTATTTATATAAATGGCTAGCAACAAAGTGTGAAAGTGTATGTTATTTGTATATAATAAAGGTATGGCATATTATTGCTGCATTAAAAATACAATTCACCTGAGTAACTCTAATATATTATAGCAATCCCAATTAGAAAATAATTTTAAATTAACTTATTTAAAAAGTATAAGTCACTATCATTTTTGCTTGAAAGAATACTATTTTTAACATAGTCTATGACTATGGACTCATAGAACCCTGAATTTCAAACAGTTTTTTTCACTTTTCAATTAGTCAGATTCACTTGCTGAAAGATAATCAGTATGTTTCTCATGGAAAAAAAAAGGATTGCACAATTGTGTGTTTTATTGTGACCTCTTTTACTTGGGTGGGTTTCAGCTCCATCACTGACTAAGTAAAGGTATAACCTTGTCAAACCAAAGGCAAGGAATTAATAAGCATATGACAGGCTTACTCAGCATGGAAAAGGTTTTTTAAGAAGGTTACAAAAATAGTATTCTAAATGACCAAATAAAAGTACACTCCAAAGAGTAGGTTAATATTAAAGAAAGCACTCAAACCCTAAGAAGCATTTAATCCCCATCCTTGGATGTCTGCCATACAAAAAAAACCCTCAAATTTATTTAATTCATTAGCTACTAACCAGATTTGATTAATATGTTTTCAAATAAACTCTCACAGACCAGTTTCAAAGGAGAAACATGTATAGAATATCTATTTCCACAAAGCATTTTCCAAAGGATAAACAAGTTTGCTTCCATCAATACTTAAATTATCATCCAACAAGAAAAAGTCATTCCAGTTCAAGAATAACAAATACAAATCAGGAACATCTTTACTCAAGGGTAGCTTTAACTATCACTGAAACAAACTTCATGAGTTGCTACCCCATTGTACTAACTGGCATAACATTTTATAAATAGCCGAAGCAACAAAAAATTAGACAAGTTCTGTGGCGCTCTTCTCAGTGTGAATTAAGTTTGAAGACAAACAAACCAAAAGCTCAAATCTAAACCATTCAAGCATGTTCTAGGACTGTGTATTATATTATTGTGCCAATTATGCACTTGTTGACATTCCTTTTCTACAACTAAAGATGAAATGAAATTTTTCTTACTGACCAGTCACAACATTTTAACAGAGAAACAGTGCCACCTTTTGGTCCCAAACAAAAGCCTCCAGTAACAATCTTGCAAAACTCCTTTTTCAGTCAGATACAAATATTTGAATTTCATATCATAATTATCATCTCCCAAACAATTTTATCCTCAAAAACCAAAAAAAGTTGAACTTAAAAGGCATAAAGATTGCTTAGTAAGCTGCAAAATTATGAAACATTCCTAAGCAATATGTATTCGGGATCATTACTAAAATTTCTAATCAAAATTTAATTAAACACATTTTACCAAATCCAATTAAGTCAATCAAATGACACATGTAACATATGAAGAAAGCCCATTCTTATAGTATAATTAGATTTCAAGATTGATTTTCTTAAAAAGCACATATTTCAGATGCATTCATTAATTTAATAATTGATCACACACTATTACTTATTAGGTCAGCATAAGTAGAAATACAAAATTAAGTACATTTCTGAATTACTTACACCAAGGACACAATGTCACCCCGGTGTACTTCAAAATTCCTCACTTTCCAGTGGTTCAAAAGTACCACATCCGATGACTGGCTTCCCCCAGGATTCAAAGAAGGCTGGAAAATAAAGAGAAAAGACATCTATTATTTGTATTTTTCAATCCTCATAGTCCTTTGCACTTCATAGACTGGGGCTAATAAAATATTTCTAATATGGTATATTTCAGGAAATTTGTTCTAGAAAAGCTGCAAATAATTTTTTTTCTGTATATTCTTTTTTTTATTTTTTTATTTTTTATTTTTTTATTGTAATTAGTAAAAGGGTTACATGATATTTGCCAGATAGAAGGTGCATTAATTCACATACATTGATACCCTTTCACATGTCTTGGTACCCGTTTCCCTCCCCCCCCACACCCCCCATGCAAATAATTTTTTTTGAAAATGCTCATAGGGACTCTATAATAGATTAGCCAGAAAAAAATGTAATTTACCAATATTCATTTAAAAGGAAAGTATGCTAAATAAAATAGCAATGCTTATTTAAAACAAGTATCAGCTAGGTGCCAATTGCTAACAACTATAGTCCTAGGAGGTTAAGATTAGAGGATTCCAGTTGGAAAGCAATCTAGGCAGGAAACTCCAAAATACTCTCACCAATAAACTCTAATAAGCCAAAAGTGGAGCTGTGGCTCAAGTGGTCAAATTCTAGCCTTAAGGAAACACACACACACACACACACACACCCCTCGGAGACAATCTATGGGCTCTGAGGTCAAGACCTAGGACTGACACACACACAAAAAAGGAAGGTATGGATAGCTGTAAAAAGGACTAGGTGTCATGAGAAAGGAGAGACTCAATTCTCCCAAAAGAATATTCCACCTGAAGAATAGAGGAAATAATCTCATGTCAACCAATAAATCAATCTATGAATAACTACAGTGAGCAGGAAATTTGTTTAATGTAGTGATTTTATACCTCTTATGTTCTGAGAGTCTGTACTGAGGGTCCGAGTCCAGATTGGACCTAGTAAGTAGCCTTCATCCTTAGATTTATATAAGTCTAATAGTGTCTGCAGATGGATAAAGCAAGAAGTAACAAATGCTTTATGTAAGTAATCCTCAATTGGTGAACCAGCTAAACACACACACACACAGACACAGACACACACACACACACACAATGTGATTGATGAACTGTAAAGCGAACACTCTCCGGTTTGGACAGGATACCAACAAAGCCCACAATTAACAAGTGTGAGACTTGAAGTGAGCATGAGTGAGGCAAAAGAATAAATACAGCTAAGAGCTTTCCACTACTGACAGACTGTGCCAACATGGGAAAAAAAATCATTTTTATTGCAGGAATTTCTGTAATAGGAAAAGAGTGCCAAGGAATTGAGGACCTCTGTTTTCACTGAGGAGCAGTAGAAGACACAACCAACATATTAGCAAGGAAAAAAGTGAATGCCAAGCAAGAAGCCAGTACCTACAGCAGAATGAGCATTGTCTTCAGAAAGACTCCTAGAATGATGAGATTTTTCTACGAAGTAGATTTGGTCAAAAATGTAGAAATTTTATATGGAGACCTTCTGGTGGGTGGAAAAGGGTGCGGATACTGGGAATTCAAAGTTTCACTTATTAGCCTTTTTGCTCAGGGCTGAGGATCTCCCACTTGAACCACACCTCCACTTCTGGCTTTTCTCTGCTTAACTGGACATAAAGGTCTCTCAGATTTGTCTGAACAGATTGGCTTCTGAATGTGATCTTCAGATACAGCCTCCTGATTGGCTAGTATTACAGGTGTGAGCTACTAAAACTTGGCATGACCTTATTTTTGACTCTCCAGACTTATGTAGACAAAAAAAAAAAAGTTATCCTTGGAAATCTCAAAATTTTCTAGAGCTTCTCTCAGCCCTTTTGAATAATAATGGCTACATCTCTGAGTTTTGAATACTCTGCTAGGCATTTCACCCTGAAAGACTAACATTTAGACCTACAAGTCAACATTATTATAAAGTCTTAATTTGATCCAGAAAACTGGGTTTCTACCCCCAAATGATATATTATTCAAGAACTAATTTATAATAATATAACACCCATCTATCTGATATAAAGTCACAAGATGATTAAAATGGAACTTGTTATTACGTCCTACCAAATAAATATTTTTCTCCTGTATTTTCTTACATTGTACTTACTACTTTCCTAGTCAGTAAGCTTAAAACTGTTTACTCTTTCCCTGCAACAAGTCACCAAGCTAAAATGTATCTTACTATAATATCTTTAACCAATGATACTTTTCTCTTTTCTCTACATCTTATTTCAAGCACAATTGCATTATCATATGATGATACTAATGAGTGCTACTTCCAACTCTAAAGTCATTAATCCTGCTTAAAATCCAGGGAATGGGGGAAAACAAGATGAGGGAACGGGGGAGGAAAATGGGGACCAAGACATGTGAAAGGGTATCAATGTATGGGAATTAATGCACCATCTATCTGGCAAATATCATATAACCCTTCTATTAATTACAATAAAAAATATATGAAAAAAATCTTTGTGAGCTTTTTAAGGACTGTCTTCACCATTGTATATATGTTTATTTGTTTATTTGAAATAGGAAAGGGAAGGGGGGAAAACAAGATGATTGGAAGGGGATGAGGGAGGGGAATGGGAACAAAAACATGAGAAGGGGTATCAATGTGTGAGAAGTAATGCACCTACCATCTGGTGAATATTACTGTAACCCCTCTATACATTACAATAAAAAATATCAAAGCCTCACAAGATTTGCAGAACCATCTCAATTCCCACTGACAAAATTCCAATGCTTAAACCACCACAAGTAGTGACATATACTGATTTTTTTTACTGTATATTTCTTTTTTGTAGAGCTTGAATTCAAGACCTCATGCTATTGCTTAGCTTCATTGCACAAGGCTACACTACACCACTTGATCTAGTTCTTTACATCCAGCTTTTTGAGGATCAACTAAAGAAAAAAATTCTCTGAGTTTTCTGCCAGTCCTTAGCTCTCTCCCTGAGGAACAGCTAGGATAATTGAAATTAGCTGTACATAATATAAGCTGCATATAATATTATTAATTGGATAGATTCAGATCATTTTTCATACCTGTAATATAAGCCAACATAATTGCCTGAAATGCTGCCCTTCTCTTTACCTTCCTATCATGTCTGATCCATACTGTAAAACATAACTTGAATTCCATAAGGCAGTCTCTCCGGAATTCCCTGACACAATCTCCCTGTTCCTAGTCTCAGTTTCAGGTGTCCAAACATTCCCCTCAAACATTGTTATTATTTCTATCACAGTATATGTAAATGTGCATTACAATTACTCTTTTCTATGTCCAAAAATCTATGAACTATTTAAATAACAGATTGTTTGTGTGCTCCTTTAAAAAAAAAATGATAGTGAATGATAGTGTTGGTGGTGTGGTGGTGGCCCTGTGAAACTAAGAGCCTGGTGCTACAAAGGTGACCACAGGAAGAATCCCTATAGACTCAAATCTTGACTCTTAGATCTGCCTTTCCTTAATAGAATCACTTATCCTTCCATCTTTTGAAAAGCTAATTGGTAGTAACTTTTAAGGAAAGGCTGTGTAAACAGCAGGCTTGTTCAGGAGGGAAAAAAAAATCCCAAAGGCAGCATATCTAATTTCAAGCCACAGAATATTGGAATCATCCTTTAACATCTAGAAGATCTTTTCTGATTTTACAAAGGGAAGCAACAGAGATTTCTTTTAACTCTTCTCTACAAGGTTAAATTAAATATTCCCTATCTGTACTCCCATAGCAATTTACATAAATTTCAATGATATTACTTAATAGGTATCTACCTACAACTATGAGAATCTCTCACTCTGGTGTAAGCTTCTCATGCCTTATCCATTTTTGTATACTAAACTGCAAAAGATTTGTTGGAAAGGGCTATTTCTATAAGTGAAAGTTTAATAGATTATAGGCTCTTAAAACAATATTTAAATAACATGGTTCTTAGCAATGATAATTATCTGAACAGTGTGTAAGTCTTTCACTGAATTGAATAAGTGCGATAAAAAAAAATCTGTCTTATCATACACTAACTCCACTAGCACAACGATGTTCATTGCAGCACTATTTACCATAGCAAAGATATGGAACCAACCCAGATGCCTCTCAGTTGATGGATGGATCATCAAGATGTGGTATTTATACACAATGGAATTCTATGCTGTTGTCAGAAAGAATGACATCGCCCCATTTGTAAGGAAATGGAAAGTGAAGTAAGCCAGACTCAAAGGAGCATAGACTCAATGGTTTCCTTCATTTGTCATAATTAGTAGAAACATTGGGCTCTCCTAGCAGAGATTTACAATGGAACAAAACCTAGATATATAAGGCCATATAGTATGACGCTAAATGAAAGGACCTCCAGGATATAGAAACAAAAGCCATATAAGGAGTGATTATTGTCCTTAATGTACTATGTTATCTCTCATCTCTTTTGCTGCCCCTTGGTTATCTCATAGTTACAGTATTTCACCTTGTTATTGGATATATTGTATATATGCTTATTTGGTTAATGGAAATTGGATAGGGAAGGGGGGAGAACAAAATGAGGGGTGGGGTGGGGGATGGTAAATGGGGACCAAGACATGTGAAAGGGTATCAATGTCTATGAAATAATGCACTTTCTATCTGGTGAATATAATGAAACCTTTCTATTAATTACAATAAAAAAATATATCAAAAAATTCTGTCTTACCTAGTTGAGCAATGAAAACATCAGGAATAAAGTTAGTTTATTATTACCCATAATAAAATAATCGTAATCATAACGGAATAATGATTGTTCATTTATGAATGAGGTAACATGTATGAATATGAATAACACATTAAAAAAAAAAACCTTGTTGGATTGGGAAACTGTCACAGTATCCCACTTTGTTACCTGATATAGCGGATATATTTGTATTTGGTTTTTTGAAATTGGATAGGGAAGGGGGGAAAACAAGATGAGGGCTGGGGGTGGGAGGGAGGGAAATGGAGATCAAGCCATGTGAAAGGGTATCAATGTATGTGAATTAATGCACTTCCTATCTGACAAATATCATGTAACCCTTCTATTAATTACAATAAAAAATATGAAAAAAAAAAAAGGTTTGGCCACTGGTGGGTCACAACTGTACTGCTTGAGTACAGGAGGCTAAGCTCTTAAGGATTTGGGTTCAAAGCCAGGCCAGCAAGAAAGTCCCTGAGACTCTTATCTCCAATTAACCAGAAAAAGCTGGAATTAAAGCAGTGGCTTAGCCAGGAGCATGGCCTAGTGGTAGAGCATTCACCTAACATGTTCAAAGCCCTGGGTTTGATTCCTCGGTACCACATACACAGGAAAAGTCTGAAGTGGTTCGACTCATGGGGCCGAGTGCTAGCCTTGAGAAGAAAATGTGCATGGACATTACCCTGGCACTGAGTTCAAGCCCTGGGACTGTAAAAAAAAAAAGCAGTGGCTCAACTGGTATAATTCTAACTTTGAACAAAAAAGTGAAGGGACAGGTGCCAGGCACGGTTGCTCATGGCTGTAATCCTAGCTATTCAGGAGGCTGAGATCAGGGATCGCAGTTCAAAGCCAGCCCAGGCACTAAAGAACATGAGACTCATCTTCAGTCAACCATTAGAAAAACTTGAAGTAGGGCTGAGGCTCAAGGAGTAGGGCGGTAGCCTTGAACTGAAGAGCTCAAGGACAGGGCCCAGGCCAAGTTCAAGCCCCATGACCCACAAAAAGAAAAAGCAAAGGGAAAGACCCCAGCCCTGAGTTCAAGCCCCAGAACTACCCCCACCCCCCAAAAAAAAATTTCATTAAACGTCAATATGAATTATTTTTAAGTTTATCAAGTTTCTGTCAACCTATTATAAGAAATTTTATTAAGAAAAAAACAAATTTTATTAAGAGAACAAGAATAATTTCTAAAATTTCTCAATTAAAAATTACTTTCAAAAATAATCATTAGCTTCAAAATAAGATTTTTAATTTTTTTAATTTTATTATCTTTTAGTTGTACAAATAAGTTTCAATTCAGCATATACGCATATGAATACAATGCATCTTAACCAAAGTAAGACTTTGTGCAGGAAATTAAAACATCTAAATAAGATTTTGATGTTTTAGAAAAAGAGTCAATCTCATCAGTTCTTATAAATCTTACAGCATGCTTTACTTTATGAGAATGGCTGTGGGCTTCAGAGAGTGAGGAAATCACTTCAAATCAAATGCATCAAGGAACTTCATACAAGACCCAAAACTCTGAAGTTGCTATTTAAAAAAAAATTCAAAGTATAGCATAGACCAAAACAAATTTTAATAGAATTCCACTAGTAATCCAATAGCTCAGGAATTGAAAAATGGAATTGCCTCAAAATAAAAGGCTTCTGTACATCACGGAAAACAATTATCAGATTGAAGAAACATCCTACAGAATGAGAGAAAATCATTGCTACCTACTCACAAGGGATTAATAATAAAAAATAACAAATAATCCAAACATTAAAAATGAACAAATAATGGAAGAGATAGTACTCAGAAGACATACAAATACATGAAAAACTATTTAACATCTTTAAGTTATCAGTGAAATGCAAATCAATACTATATTGAGATTCTATCTCATTTCATCAGCATAGTTAGAATACAGGGGTAAAAGACAGGAAAGAAAGAACCCTTGTACTGTACTGGTGGGAATAAAAATTAGTCCAGGCATTAGTATGATATTCCTCAAAATACTAAACATAAAATTACTATGTGAGTGTACAGCTATATTGAATATATACCCAAAGGAATCAGTCAGCATACAGTAGAACGAACCACATACCCATGATTATAGTTGGTAATATTCACATATAACCAATTTATGGAATCTGCCTAGGATCCATCAATGCATGAAAAGATAAAGCAATTGTGGCAAATTTACCTGAAAGAATGTGATTCAGCCATAAGTAATAATAAAATCATATTATTTTCAGGAAAATGGATAGGATGGAAGGGAGATCATTATATTAAGTGAAATAACCAGGCTCAACAAATATTGCATATGTGAAATCTATATGAGAGTGAGGGGGGAGGGAAGAAAGGAGGGAAGGAAGGAAGGGAGGGGAGAACTATTGCACATTGGGCGGGAGATAAAAAAAAGAGGAAAGAGTAATGAATGTGACTAATATGATCAAGGTATGTTATACATGTGTAAAAATATCACAATGATACCCATTATTATGTAAAATTATTTAATTTTCTGAGCCTTACATATTTTGGATATTAATTATTTGATTAAAAATTGGAATGGGTTTTTTTTCTATTCTGTACTCTCTTTATTCTAGTAATTACTTTCTACAATGTACAAAATTTTCAATATACTGAAATCCTATTTGTCAATTTTTACTATTATTTTCTACCCAACAGATTATTTTGCTATGCATGTATCTTCAAGTGTTTTTCTCTGTTTTCCTACAGTCACTTCAAAGTTCTTGGTCTTACGCTAAGATCTTTATTCCACTTTGAATTGATTCTTGTGCAGAATGAGAGATAAGGATCTGTTGTTAATCTTCTATATGTGGAAGATTGCATTTTGGCACCTTTGTCAAAAAAAATCATAAGGTTGTAGCTGTATTTATTTACATATTCTGTGTTGTATTCCATTTGTCTATGTCTGTTTTTATGCCAGTACCATGCTGTATTTATTATTATATCTCCACAGCACAATTTGAAATTCAGTGTTATATCTCTAATAATCAGTGAGTTGGTTTTTAAGAGGAAAAATAAATTATTTTTATATGTTTATAACAATTATTTTTAAGTATTATTTTGCTTTCTAACAATGTGATTCTTCTTTTTCCATGCTCTTGATTCAGATCACTGCAGCTAAATTGAAAGATTAAAATCCACTAACTTTCTGACTCATTCCAATGATTAAATGGCTTTAAAACACTAGTACTGAATATGTGTATAATATTTCCAAGGTAATAAACAGCTTTTGAAATTAATCATGTTAAGAAATAAATGGTGTGTAACTGATGAAAATAAACCTTGTATAAACATTTTTTAATATTAACAAGAAAATATACTGCTATAGGAAATATAAGCCAGCTGCATCAAAAGACTTTCTTTTTCATTGACAATACTTCTCACATAGAAGAAATCACTGTTTCTATCAAATGTCCTCCTTAATCTAAAATGTAAGTTTCATAGTAGGGTGTGAAATGAAAGAAAGTGTTTCAACAAATAGCAACATTTACAAAAATGTTGCTGGAATGATTTTTCTCAAAAGCTAACTACTCACAAAAGTCCAAATTTATCAACAGATATGATGATGAACAATCTAGTCACATGAATTAGAGAACATCTGTGATCAAATCTGTGAAGGTAATACAATATGTTTTATAGTCTCCATTATTAAACTGGAGGCTGCAACATATTGTTTTAAAAATCATTATTCTAACAGCAATAAACATTTTGGTCTGTGTTCCTCCCAAATTACAAGGACTGTAGGATTCAAACATATAGAAAAACAAACTCTTAAAAGGAATTATTAAGCATTATATCAGATAGTTCATGAATTACTCTTCTAATTGCTACAAAACAAACTATTCCAAATCTTAAAACAAAAAACATTTATTAGATCATGATTCCACAATTTTATCTATACTTAGCTATGAATATGTCATTCTAGCTGGAATGACTAAAGCACCTATGTTCAAAAAGCATCTATGTTCTATTAGGACAAGCTCCAATATGTAAGCATCTAACAAGCCTCTACTTGCACATCTTTAGACATTCAACCAGCTACAGACAGTGAAAAAATGTAAGACACAGTTTTTCACAGTTCAGGGTTTTCTACATCAGGAAGAGTCTTCATTGGGTGCCTTTTCTATTCCTTGGAATGGTTCTCTACTCTGTTCTTCATGACTCAGCTTTGCCTCTAGGCTTTGGGCTGTTCTGGTACTGAAATTCTAACTCAGCCTCATGCTTGCTCAATCACTTAAGCTATACCTCCAGACAAAAACAAGATCACCTTTAAATAAAATGTTTCTCTTTACAATAATTTAGGAAACCAAAGACTTTTTTTGTCTCTAAATTTTTATTGCTTAGCTTGCATGGCAAGAATTTTTTTTTATTTTAATGTATAGAGAAATTACAGTTATATCACCAGATAGAAGGTGTGTTAGTTCTCACAAATTGATACCCCTTCATGTTTTTGTCTCCATTTCTCTCCCCTACCTCCCTCCCCTCATCTTTTTTCCTCTCCTATTTCAAATAAACAAATGAACATATATATAATATACCAGGTAATAAATACATAAAGCTATATAGGATGAAGCTAAATGAAAGGACCTCCAGGATATGGAAATAAGAGCCATATAATGTATGATTGTTGTTCTTAATGTACTATGTTATTTCTCATCTCTTTTGTTGTCCCTTGGTTATTCTCATATTGTTACAGTATCTTACCTTGTTATCTGGTATATTGTATATATGTTTATTTGTTTATCTGAAATAGGACAGGGAAGGGGGAAAACAAGATGAGAGAAGAGGGTGGGGGGGGAGGAAAATGGGGGAAAAAACATGAGGAGTATCAATGTTTGTGAAGTAATGCACCTATCTGGCGAATATAATGTAACCCTTCTATTAATTACAATAAAAATAATAATAATAATATACCACTTAACAAAGTCAGATACTGTAACAATATGAGATAAACCAAAGGGCAACACAAGAGAAGAGAAAAAACATAGTACATTAAGAACAATAATTACTCATAATTAAGTTCTTGTTTCCATGTCCTGGAGGTCTATTAATTTGGCCTCATCCCATATGGCCTTAAGTATCTAGCATGTGAGCTATTGTAATCCTCTGCTAGGAGAGTCCTAGGTTTGTACTAATTATTACAAATGAGGGAAACCATTGAGCCTATGTTCCTTTGAGTCTGGCTTACTTCACTTAATAGGATTTTTTTCCAAGTCTTTCCATTTTCTTACAAATGGGGCAATGTTGTTCTTTCTGATGGCAGCAAAGAATTCCATTGTGTATAAATACCATATCTTCTTGATCCAATCATCTACTGAGGGGCATCTGGGTTGGTTCCATATCTTTGTTAAGGTAAACAGTGCTGCAATGAACATCATTGTGTTAGTGACTTTACTTTCTGGACCATTAGGTAAATGCCAAGTCATGGAACTACCGGGTTATAGGGGAGATCTATGTTTACCCTTTTCAGGAACTGCCATACTGCTTTTCATAGTGGTTGAATGAGAAGAAAACATTTTTTAATTAATGCCATCAATTAAGATTTGGCAATTCCTATATTCACATACTGCTTTTACTTTTCTTTTACATTTCTCTAATAAATGAATTCACATGTTGTTCTCTCACTGAGAGCTTTCTAGGCTTTTACTGTCTTCCAGCCATTCTTAATCTTTCCAAAAATGCCTGAACCCCCAAAAGAATGAGAGTTCTACATACCTGTATTTACTTTTTTATTTTTTATTGTAAAGATGATGTACAAAGATGTTACAGTTATGTAAGCCACGTAATGAGTACATTCCTTTTTGAACAGTGTCACCTCTTCCCTTGTTTCCTCCAGTTTTTCCATCCCAATCCCTCTCTTCAATAGGTTCTAAAGTTCATTTTGAGCTTAAGTGTCTAGTGAGTATCACTGCTGAATTAGTTAGACCTTTGACCTACTGTTTCTGTTTCTGTGTTTCTTTTTTAAAAAAAAGAAAAACAGTGGCTGGGAGTTAGGCCTAGTGAAAGAGTATTTGCTTAGCATGCACGAAAACCAGGGTGCCATTCCTCGGTATCACATACATACAAAAAGCCAGAAATGGTGCTATGGCTCAAGTGGTAGAGCTCTAGCCTTGAGAAAGCCCAAGGACAGTGCTCAGACCTTGAGTTCAAGGCCCAGAACTAGAAATATATAAATATAAAAAAGACAAAAACTGAGCAAGCCTTTACAAGTTAATCTGACTCCTTTAGACCTTTAGACTGCTCATTAATCTGAAGTTCTACCTACTTTCCCCTTGCCTGGCACCCATGAGCACATACAGATACACAGACACACAGACACACACTACAAACATGTGTTTCCAAAAGAGATCTTCACTGCAACTGTGTCAAGGGCTACAGTGGCAGAAAGTCCTTAAGAGTCACAATTTCATCTAACTGAACGGATTTATTAAGTTCCATTTCAAATCTTTTTGAGATCTTAGTAGAGTCTTTCAGTCCAGATTTGATCTTTACCCTAAGCCCTTTCTTACTTTGAGAATCTTCCCTGATAGACACTAGAAATAAAAATTAGTTTTTTTTTTCTAGACTAGAAAATCTTGGGCATCTTATGCTTCTCATTTCTGCCTTAAGCTCGTGTCCTTCTTTCTGTAATTTATACGAAATTACAAGAAGACAACTGTGGGGGAAAAGGCAGCTGTCACTTGCAACACTCTGCCTAGAAATCTTGCTCCTCAGCAAATTACAGTTCATTGTGTATGTATTCTATTTCCAAGTTCCTGCAGATAACAGGAAGTTATCTCAACACAATTCACCACCATCAAGTCTTGACTAGCAGCTTCCTTCCTACCTTTATTTCCACTAGCAGATACCTGTCATTTGTCCGGGCTCTATCAACAACTCTTTAACTTCTTCTATCAACATCACTTCTTCAGCCTTCCCAAAACCAACTAGGTTTTGAATATGATATCACCTCACTAACTTTTCTTCAGACATCTCTATCTTTAACCAACTAATCCAAAACTGTGGGGGAAACTCTGCTGCTTGCTATTTGCCCCTTAGCACTTATGCACTCAGTGATGGAAGCAGTCAGGAGCCAAAGGGCCCCCTGGCCCCACCCACCTGGAGCAAGTGGGGCGTGTCTCAGGACACCATTGGCTGACAGCTGTCCCTACTTGATGACGTGGCTGTGACCTCTCGGTCTCGGGAGTCTGTGTTCCTGGGATTACTTGTGGGCTCCGTTGCCATCTTACCCACCACCTGGATGTCCAAGAAGGACGACTACACAAAACTATGTCTTAAAAGAACAGCCATGGGGGCAGGGAGTTTGGCCTAGTGGTTAAAGTGCTTGCCTAGCATGCACGAAGGCCCGGGTACCACATACATAGAAACAAGCCAGAAGAGGTGCTGAGGCTCAAGTGGTAGAGCTCTAGCCTTGAGAAAGTCCAAGGACAGTGCTCAGGCCCTGAGCTCAAGCCCAGGACTGGCAAAAAAAAAAAAAAAAAAAGAACAGCCAGACATGGATCCTTATGCAGAAACCAAAAGAGGATCTGTGTTTGTTACCATGCACTAATATCAACTCCCAAGTTGTCAAAGACCTCAACATCAAACTTGAAACTTTGAAATTACTGTGAGAGACAGTAGGAGAAACACTAGAACTTATAAGCACAGGAGGAAACTTTTTGATAGGAGAGAGACTTGACAAATGGAATTACATCAAAATAAAAACTTTCTGTACAGCAAAGGACATAGTTACTAAACTAGAAAGACAGCCAACAGACTGGGAGATCTTTACCAGCAACACATCCAACAAAGGACTAATATCCAAAATATATAAAGAAATTAACCCCTCCCAAAACTAATAAACCAGTCAGTAAATGGGCAATGGAGCTAAGGAGAGACTTCTCCAAAGAAGAGATAAGAATAGCAAAGAAGGGGCTGGGAATGTGCTTGCCTAGTATGCATGAAATCCTGGATTTGATTCCTTGGTACCACATATTCAGTAAAGGCAAGACGTGGTGCTGTGGTAGAGTGCAAGCTTTGAGAAAGCTCAAAGACAGTGCCAGGTCCTCAGTTCAAGTCCCAGGACTAGAGGTGGAAAAGGGAAAAAAAAAAAAGTGTGTTGGGAAATGCAAAAAAAGAAGGATGTATTTGTTTTGTTTTGTTTTGATTTTTGCTGTTGTAGGTGGAAAGGCATTATCTTGCCCTTTGGGGTTTTTTTCTTGTTTCTTGGGGAAGTAAGGAGATATGGAGAGATAAAGGTGAAGAATGCAGTGGTGGTACTCAGTAGATAATATACTGTATGAATTATACAACATGTAGGTGGGGATAGGAGGGGAAACTATAAGACCGCAAAAATAAAACTAAAATGATCAGGTAATAGACTATGGAAAATAAGAACTACAGAGAAATAAAAATAAATTTTTAAAAATGGTAAGAAATTTATTGTAAGTTGATGTAAGCATTGTGTGAAAGACTAGAGATAGAACATTAGCAAAAATATATGCTGAATAACAGACAAAGTATGAGGAATAAAATGTATACTTTTTAAAAAGTAAGGCAATTAGAATTATTCATCTAAAAGCAGGTATAAATCTAGCAAATCCTTTCAACAATATGCCTTCCCCTGATACCTGGAAACCGATTTCAAAGCTTTTTGGGGTGGTGTTGTTGTTGTTGTTTTGTTCTTGTTTGTTGGTCCTGGGGCTTGAACTTTGGGCACTGTCCCTGAGCTTCCTTGTGCTCAAGATGAACACTCGCCACTTGAGCCACAGTGCCATTTCTAACCTTTAGTATTTATATAATTTGTTACATAAATAGTTGAAGTATTAAGAATATGGTTTTAAATAATGTGAAACTAATTGAAAGGACCTCCAGGATAGTGAACTATCCAGGATAATGTACTATGTTGTCTCTAATCTCCTTTGCTGTCCCTTGGTTATCTCATATTGGTATAGTTTCTCACTTTGTTATCTGATATATTGAATTTATTTGTATTTGGATATTTGAAATTTGATAGGGAAGGGGGGAAAACCAAGACGGGTGGGGGGTGTAGGGGGGGAGGGAAACGGGTACCAAGACATGTGAAAGGGTATAAGGGTATCAATGTATGTGAATTAATGCACCTTCTATCTGGCAAATATCATGTAACCCTTTTACTAATTACAATAAAAAAAAGAATATGGTTTTAAGTTTACAGATATTGAATGGCAATCATGAATCTTAATTAATACATACCCTCCTGCCAATGATGTTGATAAAAACAGGCCCAAGGAATGCATTGACTGAAAAAAGAATTTGTTACACAAAGAAGAAATGGCCTCCATATGCCTCATATTGAACATATTGCTTGAAGCCCTGTGGTAAGCCCACATGTAAAATTATAGAATCAAAAGCTAACATGCTCCACTCCCCTAGTTATAGCTCAATTTGAGCTCCTTCAACCTTTCATGCCTCCCTCCAGCAATAAAGCAGCATTTTTAAACTGCAGGTCATGACCAATGAGTGAGTCATAGAATCAATTTAACGGGTTGCAACCAGAACTGAAAATATCAGAGGGCATCACACATAATGGTGATAATTGTGGATAAAGTGTTGTTAGATGGAACTTTTGTTTCAGTTGTGCATATGTGTGTATAATGCAAAAATGTATTCATTGTTATGAGTCATAGAGGGTTGAAATGTCTGCCATAAAAAAAGTGATGGGTTCATCACTAAGATAAAAAGTTTTCAAGAGAATAGTGCATAAACGCCCTCAGAATCTAAGAAAAAATTAACAATGATACTTCTATTTTATCATATCTCTGCGAAGTTTAATTATTCAGGTACTTTAATGCTTCAAAGAACAAATTTAATATGCATTTATTCAGCATCTTTGTGAATGGTTAGGTGAGAGGAATATGATCCCTTTCTTTTAACAAGCTAACAAAATAGGTTTAGCATTAATCTATGAAATATCTAGAGGATAATAGAAAAGAAGGTACAATCTTAAGTTAAACTTACAATACTGTAGGATTTCAGATATGTGAATGACAGAATTAAGAAAAGCTACAAAAAAAAAAGAACTTGTGGATAGCCTTAAAGGGAACAAAGATAAGAAAAAGCAGAAGAGCAAATTTAGTAATGTCTTGTTACACAGTCAAGGTAGCCTAAGCGCCTATGAAAAGAATCCCAAAAGCTCAATGTCCTGACACAATAGTGTACTGACTCTACACAGTCGTTCAGAAACCCAGGTTCTTTTAATCTTATGCATCTAAGATGTCCTGGGGCATCAGTGTGCTCAAACAGAGCCTCTGCTGCACTGTACATACACTCAGAAGTGCTGTGTTTACAATAGCATCATCTGGAATTTCTCTGTTTTACAATCACATGAAAGCTATAAGCACTGGGTAGAAAATTTAGAATCATGCATTTTGGTCTTTTCCCAAGCTAGATAATATACATTATATTACTCTCCAAATATGGACCTCAGCAGTGAGCCATAGACCCAAGTCCATCAGGTATATCAATCACAAAGCTAACCAACATAGCAATGTATCACGATGTTTCGACATCTTCAGAAGCATACCTATGCTATACAAATAAATAAGTCCTCAGATATGCTCTGTCATTCTGGCAGTATAGTTCAAGAAACAAGATTCACAATTCACAAGGCCAGCTATTAGGCAATTAGTAACTACTGCTCAAAAACTATTCAAAATTGCCTACAGTCCTATTTGCTCAGGAGGCTTAGATCTAGAGGATAACAGTGCAAGACCAGTCTAGCCAGAAAAGGTTATTAGGCGGAAAACAAGATTGGGAGGGGGTGAGGAAAAGGAAATGGGGACAAAAACATGAGAAGGGGTATCAATGTGTGAGAAATAATGCATATAATACCTGACAAATGTAACCATAACCCCTCTATACAATTACCCAACAATTAAAAAAAGGAATAAAAAAAGATTCTATCTCCAAAATAACCACTTAAAAAGTTATCTAAAGCATGGCTCAAATGGTAGAGCACCATATTACCAAATGTTAGGCCCCTAGTTCAAATCCTAGTACTACCAAAGGCAGAATAGGAGGGAGAGAGGGAGGAAGAGAGGGAGAGAGAAAGGAATAAAAGAAGGAAGAGAGGAAAGTAGAGAAGAAGGGATGAAGGAAGTGGGAGGGGGAGAAGGAATTATTCAAATTAACTAGTTCTAAACTGGTAACCCTGGTCTGCCTTTCTGAATGGGAGTGGGGATTACTCTCAAGGCTAAAAAACATATAGCTCGGTGGCCTTTGTAAAAGCAAGCATAAATGTGCAGCCCTAGGAAGACTGCATAGAAATATTAAGTGAGAAAGGAGCATAATACATTCAAACTACAACAAACAAAGAACAACTGGAAATGTTTGCATTACATACAGAGATGTACATTTATGTATTTATATATATATGCACCTATCTGCATATATACAATATGTACATATAGAGAAAAAGATACAGAAAGAGAGGGAAGGAAGGTGGAAGGGAGGCAAATCCACAAAGAGAAGAGAGAAAATAAATGTGGCAAAATGTTGAACATTGATATATCTGGGTAGAAAACCTCAAGGAGTTCTCCATGCTACTCATAACTTGTGTTAATCTAAAACAACTTCAAATTATCTCATTTTATTTGTCTTGTTTACTTCTTCACATGACCACTTTATGGGGGATAGATCTTGCAATGTACTCAAAGGTAGTTTCAAAATCATGATCTTCCTTCTTACTTTAGCTTCCTTAGTATCTGGATGATGTATAGAGGGTTTACAGTTACATTCACCAGGTAGTGGGTACTTTACTTCTTGAACATCGACACCCCTTGATGACATTTTTTTAAAGCTGTAATAAACCCAGTGTTTAAATAAAAGATATAACCCTAGCTGTATGAAACAGAAGCATATAGTTACTCTCATGAGAAGTGGAGAAAAAAAATCCAGGAAGGAACATTATAAAGTTATTACTCACCAACTGTTTCGGGATAGCATATGTTTGTTGCTATAAATACAAACTAATCTATCTGAATAATCTGCTAATGATAGGTTACACAACTACATAAAAGCCTCTAACATCCTAAGGGGTGAAATCCTCCAGTGAGATTTCAGCACCAAAGGTAATTTGGAAGGAAATCACACAAGTAAACCCATGCAGCACTAAATCCTGGCTTCCTTCGAAGTTGGCCTCAGCAGACTAAGGGAAGCCAGAACATGAAGGAGTCAGCACAGAAGGCAATGTGTGCCAGGTGCTTCCCAGCATCTCGGAAGTGCAAATTCAGCAGGCAATATAAAACTCCCTAACCGTACCTTAAATGCTGGTGTATAAATCACAATAGACCTCTTTCCTTGAGAGTCTATATGAAGCTTCTAGGGATGTCAAAATAACAGTTACAGTCAACAATGAGTAGTGAGTATTAAGACTACTTAAAAATTTAAAAACAGAGGTTGAAAAAGAAAAAGAGCCTCTTTGTTTACCTTTTTGACAGAACTTTTAATTTTAAACTCAGTAGGAAACAAGGTAATGGCTACAGAGAGCAAGGTAGGAGTATAAGAGGTTTATTACAAACCAGTTTCTTTAGTCTTATACATAGGCAGTTGAATTTAAGACAATTTTAAACCAATGAACATAATGTTCATGAACAAATAACCCCAAATGTGGAATAAATTCTATTTTCCCTCATAGTCCCTAATTTTTTAAATGTATGTTACATAAATATATCAAAAGTCTGAGTTACAGAGATAGTATAATACAGTGATATTTTCAAATATTTTTCCTTTGGCTGTGCAAAATGGGAAATAGTACACTACATTAAAAAGAAACACATCACCACTGCAACAATAATAAGATAATGGCACTTTAAAATTATGCCTTTCACTTGCTTCATAAAGTCTTAAATCTCAATTTTAAATGCAGAAAGCATACACTTTCTATCAGATCCAGTGACCCTGCTGCAGGCATTCTCATTCAAATAAAATCTAAAACTTTGGTGTGAGGTCATTAAACTATTCCTAGGGCACCCTTTTACTCTAAAAGCCTCTGTAAGCCATTGAAGTTCTAATTTGAATAATTGCATTCCACCTACATAAATTCCCTCTGTAGTTTCAACTGTATGCAATATCAGTCTTCATTTCCTGAATTAAATTAATGTCGTGTAATATGGTGCTTCTAGTAAAAAAAAAAAAAAGTGCATCTACTTTCATAGGTAACCTTTCAACAACTGGTAGAAATGATTCATGTGCACCAGAGGGGAATAGGTCAATATGAATAATCATTAACCAGCAATTTGTGCCAGTATTCATTGTGTGCAGAGCATTGAAAAGGGGAGAGAGCTCATCCAGTGAAATGGCTGCACCTATATAGCTTTATTCAAAAATCCAGTGTTTCATAGACTGAATACTATTTTCCATTGAATTAATCCTTGTATCATTAAAACTTTGTTTCATGTATGACTTACCTTCAGCTGAGACTCCCAATGTTTGATCATCCCATTCTTCTACTTAGATACTTAATGAGTTGTAAATTGGTACTGGAAAACCCAAATAACCTAAGCGAAGAACCACTGAGTAGTGGTCAAAAAGTAAAGAATTATTTCTGATGCTTCTAAGCCGTGGTACATGACAACCTTAACTGTTACAGAGAGTATTCCTCTTCACAACAACAAATACTGGAGTTGGAGTTTTCTTCCCAGAGCTGGGGCTCAGTCAGTCAAGCTATGCTCTACTTTCAGCTTTTCTTTTTTCTGATTAACTAGAGATAAGTCTTGCAGATTTGTCTGCTCAGACTGGCTTTAAATATTCTCAGATCTCAGCCTCCAGAGTAGCTAGGATTACAGTCATGAGCCTTTGGAACCTGGCTCAACTGGAACAATTTAAAGACAATAATTTACTCCACTATTCAAAAGTTGGACAAAATCCTCTGGTCTAAACTTGTACAGTCCATCAAAGCTATATATCTCAATGATATTTTCAAATATACTAAAGTGTTACTAGTTACTCTTCAAATTCTATTTCATTAATCTCCTTTTAAATAATTTCACATGTAACTTATAGTACCTAATGAAACCATAAAAGAAATAATTTTCTCAGTGTCAAATTCAGAAAATATAAACCTAACCATAACAACTATACACTTTCTTTTAAGAATATCCATTCCATGAATAAAAGTATCCTTTCATTTGGGAAATATCACCAGAACTTCACCCCCAGTTCTCACAGAATAATGCAGTTGAAACAGATATTCTCATTTTCTCACTGATCATTCAACTTTGACAGAGGTAGGGGCCTATACATGGTAAAAGCTAGACCAATCATAGTACCTGGAGCCTGATAGCCAAGTTGATCTGTCTATCTGTAAAGATAAGAGCATGTGATCCAGGTCGAAACCATCATAGTCCTTCTAGAGTAGAAAAAAAACCCTAATGGGGACAAGAGACAAAATTCACATACCCTTATCCACAACCTGCTAGCCACCAAGAGTCTCTCCTCCCTTGTCAACAGTGTATGGAAATTGGATGCCCTTTATTTAACCCCATATGTCTTTGAAAGAAAATTCCACTAAGAGAAGACACCATTACATCTCCAAGGACCAAATGATTGTATCTGTACTCTGCTGATTTAATCTTACATGGGGAGGAGGGAATCTCCTTAAACAATGAGAATGCAATTCAGTTAAAATACCATTTTGATACCATAAATAACAACAACAACAAAGAAATACCAAACCTCAGACTAATCCAACTAACTGATAAAAATGCCTGTTCTTTTCTCTGTCAGTGAACATCCCAAATGTGCCCTTGTCACTTCTCTTGGATTTTTCAAACTCTTCCCTCAGGTTATAAGGACACTGTGCATGTTACGACATGAAAGTTGTCAGCATCCATGTTCCCTGCCATGCAGAGAAAGCTGGTCTGAGAGATCTTTGCCAAGATGCAAGCTCCAGCACAACTTAGAAGAGAAAACTGTACATCCCGGTAGTATTTAAGTTGTTGTCTCTGATAACTGTCACAGTCTGCCTTCCTTATAGGAACATAGTAAGCCTTTCAATAAATCCCTTTGTATACCCGTTAATTCAACTGATTTTCCTATAATCAGTAGGCAAGGGAATTCTAGATAATATATATTCCTGGTATTTACGAGGAAAATAAATTTGACTTCTTAGGGATAAGGGATCCAGGAATACTGCAAACAAACAAAAAAAAATTGTGCATGTGCAGATTCAAAGCAGAAAAAAAGCTTAGATCACTGCCTCCTGTCCCTTTCACTAAGAATTTCTCTCCCCTTCAATCATTTTGGTTCTCAGAAAGAACAGGACAAATCAATAACATAGGATCCTAAAAGGATTCCTTTGCAGAAGATGGCATCATTTAGAAAATTTTAGTCTCCATTTACAATTCTCAGGGGAAAAAAAAATCCAGCTACAAACTCAGAAAACTACTTGATGGCTACAGCTATTCATCTCTGCTCCAATTATACTAGCACAATATTTAAGGCCTTATAAAGAAGTGTAGGATTGGGCATAATGAAGCATGCCAATTAATCCTAGCACTCAGGAGTTAGAGGTAGGAATATACAGAGCTTGTGGTCATCCTGGTAATAGCAACTTGAAGTCTAGTATCAGCTACATAGTAAAGCTCTGTCCAAAGAGAGGGTAGGAGGGAATGAATTTAATAAAGTGAAATTTGAGTTCAAAGCCCTGTAAAACTTCCCCATTCCCAGTACAGAAAAAAATGAGCACTCTCAATGCAAGTGCTTGAGAAGCAACGCACCATGTGCTTTAAAGAATAAAAATGAATTCATTTTCACCTGCATGGATGCTCCTTCCACTCTTGCCACACAGGCAACCCGATCCAAGAAAGTCACTGCTACAGGCACAGCCACAAAGAAGCCTTTATAAAAGGCCTTGAAGTATCTCTTCCCCCATCCTTGCGCCTGTGCCATACCTAGATAAACAAAGACAAAAAGGAGAAATTAGCCTCAAGAAAGGAGAGAAGTGTACACACACAGGAAAAATAAGAGTTGGACAGGGTGCCAGCTCAGTGGTAAACCGTGTGGTTAGCATACACATGGCCCTGATTTGATCCTCAGGACTAAATAAGTAAACAAATAAATGGAACAGAAAATGGAAACCTTGTTTCCCAATATATTTACCATTCAGCTCTATAATCATTAGAATAACATTTTACTTAGAGTCCCAAAGGTAAACAGATTAGTTCACATTAACTCTTTTTAGTAGCTCAAGCCTACTAGGCAACTTCAGTGGAAATTTATCAATGTACCAACACAAATTCTAAAAGTAAATCTTTTCCTATTGCTTACATTATGGTAGAGATGCATAGAGTCAGGCCCCCTAAGAGATATTTTGGTAGGGCATGTGCCTACCTAGCTGAAAACAATACCAGCCCTTCTACTGTGTGCCCTTACCAAAACCATGTCTTCACCTTTTCCTATTTTATTACAAAAAAAAAAAAAAAAAAAAACGCAATGTAATGGTACTGTTACCTCTGCCCACCAAAGTTTTCTGTTATCCATTCCCCTGGCTTCCTTTTCTTGAGCACTGACTCAAGAACTCCTACATGATCAGCGTGCACACTGACAATGTCTGGTTTATGACATGCCATGATGGTGATGTTCTGCTGGCTGGATCACTGCTTGCTCCTCTAGTTCCATTACCACTACATTATAATCCATCCCCTTCCCCACCAGCATTATGACAACACCAGGAACTGACTAAGCAAGGTAAAGTGGAAAGGGGCAAGCAGAATTCCTGGAGTTGTAACAGTGTCTTCCTTGAAAAGCCATAAAAAACCAATCATTTATGAATCTGTCTGACCTTCACTTCTTCCATTTACTAAGGAAAAGGGTGATTGATCTGAGCCTAACTTCAACTTTCTACCATTTACACAGGACACTGAATAGTTTCTCTCTTTGCTTCAAGTCTTCTGACTCTACATATAGTGCTTGACAAATCATGATTTGGCTTGGAAAAAGTGAGTAACAGGAGCAGCCATCTTAAGCTTTAAAATTAAAATGTTTTCTAAAGATATTAAAGCAACAAAACAGAAGAATCCTCCATCCCCAACAAGTAATTTTATGGTCAAGGTGATGTACAGAGGGGTTACAGCTACATATGTAAGGAAGTGAGTACATTTCTTGTGGAACATTGTTACCCCCTCCCATGTTTTTCTCCCACTTTCCCTCCCCTCAGGATCTTTTCCACCCCAAGTTGTAAAGTTCATTTCCAACACATTGTCTTGAGAGTATCACTGTTGTATTGGTACTCCTTGTCCTTTGTCTCAACATATATTATACTGATCCTAACATTTACCCAAACTTGTAATCTTATATAACCAACTGAAACAAATGTAACTGCAGACGAACTTTAGAAAATAAGCAATTTAAAAACAGGTTTTCATTCCAACTCATCTGCCAAACTATAATCTTAAGTAAAATTGCTCAAGAGTCCTCACATCTGGTACCCAAGAAATGTTTTTGGCCCAAGGTGCTAAACGTTTTTACTAGCAGCTTCAACCATGGCACTCCTAACAGGAAGTTTGTTAGACATGTTTCATTCATGCATTCAGCTTTACATGGAGCCCCTAAATCAAACCTATGTCTAATCAATGACATCTTCCACTTAGAACCAAATATGTTTATCAACTCCTTTCATACATCATCACAGATATTTAATATACTTTTTCAAATGGACTGTTTACAAAGGTCGCATGTTTTCATCTCCACGACTTGGCAATGGAAGAATAATAATTCTGGCATGTTTATAGGATCAGTACCTTCAGGATGAAAAAAATAAATACAAATTTTCCTCAACATGAGATTTAATTAGCTCAATCTCTCTGAAAATAATTCTAACTAAAGGTTCAGCAAGTCAAATATCGTGCTTTAAATAAATATAAAGGTTGTATGACTCTCAAAATTTTAATTTTTAAGGTTTCCCAAAATATAAATAAATGAGTAACTCCAAAGATTACAGATAGCAATATCTGAATCTGCAAATAATTATTGTTTCATGTACATAGAAAAAATCTGTACATAGCTACTACATACAGCTCTAAAGTACACATTATTTCCTCACTTACCAGTGGGAGAAATCAAGTTTATTTCAGAGTCCCACACTAATGTTAAATCATATATCACTCCCAGATAACAACTCCAGGGCAATGTTTCCTAAGCCTGTCATAACTGACATGATTATAAATGCAGATCCTTACTCCCAGCCATATCTTTAAGATCTAACTTCCTAGGTGATTTGAGTAATCAAGCAAATAGAAAATACTGCTAGTTAGATGTTTAAATGTCAGAATAATTACTCTCTCTCTCTCAAGGCTTATTACTGTCTCAAAATGGGAATGAGAGAAAGGTAGGGAAAAATTAGCACCCTGAATGCCTCCATATAGCCACCTTCAATTTGTCCTCTTACACAATTAACAAAGTGTCTGGAGAACAAACCTTGTTCAGAAAATAAACAATGCCAAATGATTGGCAGAGGACTATGTCTTTGCTCCTTTGGGGGAAATTCAATCATGCACCAATTCACACACATCCTGTGTCATTCATTCTCACAAGCAGTATTTATTAAGGGCCTTCCCAAAGCAGGGGTAGGCGCCACAAGCTCATACAGTGGTGATCAAACCCAGCCTTTGTCTCTGCTTTCATAAATTCTTATAATCAGTGACAAAGATCAATCAGATTAATCAAGTACATATAAGTTAGGTTATATAAACTGCTCTGAGAGAGACACAGAAAAGTCAAAGGTCTCTGAAAGAGATTGAACAAAAACATGAGTAAGCCTAGATGAAGGTTTGCAAGGTCAGGAAGGGTATTCCAGATAGTAGCAACTTGGTAAATTCTCTGTATATCAGGAATGACTATGCTATGATGAGTAAATGGGAGCTCATGGGGGTACATGAAGGGTAAGAGCCAGAGCAGGTAAAACTTCATAAATTTTATGAGAACTTGATAGTAAATGAGATGTAATTTTTTTAACATATGTGAATGATCGCCAGGTGCAGTGGCTCACACCCTTAATCTAGCTACTCAGGTGGTTGAGATCTGAGGATCACAGTTCAAAGCCAGCCTGGGCACTACAAAGCTGTGAAACTCTTATCTCCAATTAATCTCTAGAAAATGGGACTCATGGGTAGGCAGTAGCCTTGAGCTCAAGAGCTCAGGGACAGCGCCCAGGCCCAGAATTCAAGCCCCATGACCTTCCCCCCCACAAAAAAAGGCGAATGATCATAACTAAGTTTGTAAATGATCACTGGAACTGAATGGCTGGACAGCACAAAAATGGACATAGAGAAAATAGATTATTCTCATGGTCCAAGAGAAGAGATGATAGTAGATTAGCCTGGGAAATACTGAAAATGGCTTTAAATGGACAGATCTGACATAAACATTTTGGAGGTTAATTTGACAGGATCTGGGAATAAATGGGCAATGGCAGAGGGAGGGAAGGAGATCAGAGAGGAAAACATCAAAAGGAAATGCTTGATCTGTCAAAGCACTTGTATTTTGTCATTCCCTGGGAATATATTCCAAATCACACACGTACAAAAACTGTTCCTAATTCAATTCCTCAAACCTCTATTTAGTCTAAGTATAAGGCTATTCATTACTCTTATAGAGAACAAGCATATGTGCTCTGTGTCCTCAGGGAGATACCATGTGCCAAGGAAAACTGCCCTGAAACATTTCTCAGAGGAGGTGAACACTGAGAAGGGTGCTGGCCCTGCAGCAAGAGAACCCAAGCACTGATTTCATCCATCTAAAGACTGTCAGAAAAGGCCTTCAGAAATAGAATGTGGAGGTGAGACCTCCAAATGTAGGCAAAAAGAGGAGCATATGTGAAAAACTAGGGGCAAAACACAGCATGGTTATTTAAGCCAAAACAAGTTCATTTTCCATGAAGCAAAATTAATTATATTAATGTTTAACTCAGAAAGCATTTATCAAGTGGCAAGCACTGTTTGTAAGAGCAGAAGATATAAAGACATATATATGGTATAACATAATATTGTCTATGTAAATTTATATGCATCTATGCAAGTATTTTTTTTGTTTTTTGCCAGTCCTGGCTTGAGCTCAGGGCCTGAGCACTGTCCTTGGACTTTCTCAAGGCTAGAGCTCTACCACTTGAACCTCAGCCCCCTTTCTGGCTTTTTTCTATGTATGTGGTATTGAGGAATTGAACTTGGCTTTTCCTGCATGCTAGGCAAGCACTCTACCACTATGCCAAACTCCTGGCCCCTCTATGCAAGTATTTTAAAGGAATATTTTTGTTATAGTTTTAACTGCTAAATACCATGTATCATACGCGTAATTGTTGCTGTAGACTATGAAGAAAAACAGCAAGCATATCAAAAATTTAACTGGTTACTTTTTTAGTGATTAGGGACATAACTAATTCCTTTTGTAAACTTCTCTTAATTTCTAACACTTTAGTGGTCTATAATGAAACACTAGCTTTCCTATCACAGTATACAACTCATACTTTCTCAATCCAGTCTCTACTACTCTAAGAAGAACCAAAACACTGAGTAAAATCCCTCCCTGTTTAGGTAGCAATCAACATATTTAACTGACTATAATGTTTGTATGCAGCCATTTAGCGCTATGAAGGAATCCAACATGGTTTTAGAAACTTCAGGGACTTCAAACATTTGTTACTTTTACACCAAGATCCAAAAAGGAAAGAACAATGTGTTCTCTTTGCTGTTTGAGCTGTGTATACCCGGAACTTTAACAAACTAGTGATGGATTCCTGCAAGACAGAAACTGGGAATTCTTGCTTTTGAATATGAAAATTCAAAGCTATCCCAGGTACAACATAGCATGCATTAGCAAAAGATAAACAAAGAACAGAAAAAAAAGGATTAACATCAATTGTATTTTGCTCAACCACTCTGGAAAGCAATACCAAAGTTCCTCAACAGATAAACATAGAACTTCTGTATGACCCAACAATCCCACTCCTTGGCATTTACCCAATGACCACAAATCAGACTGCACTGAAGCCACCAACATAACCATGTTCACTGCAGCATCATTTACCGTAACCAAGATATGCAATCAACCCAGATGTTCTCCCCAGTAAATGAATTGATCAAGAAAATGTGGTATGTATATACAATGGAATTCTATTCTCCCATCAGAAAACATGACACTGCCCTCATCATAAGGATATAGAAAATCTTGGAAAAAATTATACTAAGTGAAAACACAGGCTGCCTGGTTTCCCTCATTTACAAAAATGGCAATGTGCTTATAAATTTACAAACAAACCCAATGAATAGTAAAAGACAACTAATTACACTTGAACTGGATTAATTAAATAGTACAATAAACAATCACACATTTTTTAAAAAATAAACTCACATTCCCAGAATTTTGAGCCTCCCATATTTCCAATTCTGGGCTCTTTTATATACTCCCATTCCATGCACTCACCAGGGTGGCCAGGAAAGACCCAGGCAAATTCCCCTGACCCCAAAACTAGTCATATGATCATGGACTGAAACCCTTACCCAAAATGAATCCTTTCTCCTTTTAAATTGTTTCTCTCAGATATGCTGTCACAGCAAGAAAATGACTATCAACAGTCAAGTTACCAATATGATCATTTAAAAAAATATAATCTGAAAGTGTCTGTTCTTTCAGTCTCATTTTCATCGCTTACAGCATTGCCACTGTCCCTTGAACAACCAAGTCAGGGCAGGAAAAGAAAATGAATAGTACATTTCTATATCAAGTCACATAAAATCAAAACTTGAAAATTCTATGTTATTCACATTTGGGTAAAGTTAATGCAGTTCCTTATCTTCAGAAATTACCAAAGAACAGTTCGGGTGAGCCTCTCATCCACATTTTACATGTTTAAAATTGCCAAAATAATAAGCACCCATATACTTCAGCTATGTCTGATTATTTTTTCTTTTAGCAATAATAATGAAGGTGGCCAGGAATTTGGCATAGTAGTAGAGTGCTTGCCTATCATGCACAAAGACCCGGTTTTGATTCCTCAATACCACATATATAGAAAAGCCAAAACTGGTATTGTGGTTCAAGTCATAGAGTACTAACCTTGAGGAAAGCCCAAGGACAGTGCTTAGGCCCTGAGTTCAGTCCCCAGGTCTGGCCAAAAAAAATAATAATTATTATAATTATAATAATGAAAGCTTAGAATCATCCATGGCAAAACGTAATCCTTTTTGTCAGTCACCTTGTTCTTCTAGCAACTTACACATGACACTTAGGATTAAAGCATTGCTTCTGAGGATATTATTTCTTAAGTAGTTAAGCACATCTGGCTCATTGCTCAAGTAGTTAATATTTTAAACTAAGCTTTTGAATTTGGCTAAAATCGTATTTGTCACCTAGCATACAGCACCTTATACATAGAAGATTCTTGATGATGCTGACCTCAACCACATAGCAACCCCCACTGTCAGCTCCTCTCCTTCCCATACCAATATACTGTGATTTCATTATGCATGAATTCATCTAAAATCCATTTTTGAGTCTGGCTATATTTCAGCTTATCCAAAGTTACTTGTCACTTATCCATAACAACCTGGTAGATAAATATGTCCCAGGTCTTCCCAATCACAAACACTAACAGTTGTGAGGTGTGGAACATTTAAAGGTAAAAAGAAAGCAACAAGGCACCTTATAAAAAGATGATCTCAAGGAAGTAAAAGGTTAAACAGAGGAAACTATTAAACTATGAATATCGACAATATGAGCACACAAACCCAAGAAAATTTGACATGTAATTCATGAGTCATACTCTATAAATGTACAGAGACTACATATAGAATAATCCTAGTTATAGCTAGGGATGACTGTGTGATGTAGAATAGGCCAGCATCATCTTGAAATATGTGCCTGGAGTTTGTGTTTGAGTTGTGTTTTTATGCTAGACAATTTAATAAAAACACAAATAGACAAAGCTACAACTCCTCTCCAGGAAGATTATAACACACGATCACTCTCCTACCTCTTTCAATAATTTTTTTTTCAGAATACCCTATAAACAGACTGAGCCATGGGAAAAAAAAATAACTGATGAACTGGAACAAATTTGCTTCCACTGAAACCAAAAAATACGTAGATTAAATCAAACAAGTTTTTGCTTCTTTTATATTATAAAACATGAGATAATATATTATGCATTCATTTTTATTACTACAACAAAATATGTTGGCTTGTGGTTCTAGAAAGGCAAAAATCTAAGAGTCTTATCTGAGGTAGCACAGAGTATCAAATGGCAAAAGATAGGGAACATGAATGTGTATGTATCTTCCAGTCATCCTCCCTCACCTTGTAAAGACATCAGAGTTCAGTCAGGAACAATGACAATATGGAATTCAAATTACTTCCTAAAATTGACCTCCAAGCACCAATATCCACTTCCTTAATACCTTACAATGGGGATTAAATTCTAGTATGAGCTTAGAGACAAAAACCATATTGAAATCAAAGTATGCTATAAAAACAGACCGAAACCTGGGGATATAGTTCAGTGATAGAGTGTGTAGCATGCAAAAGATCCTAAATTCAAGTCCTGCTCCATACAATAAACTTTTTCTTTTCTTTTTTTTTGCAGGAAGGGGCAGTACTAGAGACTGAAATCCAAATCTCCAATCCCTCTAACAACAGAGCCACACTACAACCCTCTTGCTTTGCTTTTAAATAGTTATTTCTCTGCTATCCTGACAAACCTTGGACTGAAATTCTCGTATCTCCACTCTCTTAGCTGCTGGAGTTCCTGCTATGCCAAGGGGGAATTAAACTATGAAAAAATGGAAAGAAAAATAAAATAAATTTAGTAAGTAAATAATACAGATAACTGGAAATTTTTCAAATGTAAGTCGAGCATCAATTCCCTATATTCCAACTAGTTAACATAGAAATTTTCACTTGAGGGGCCGGGAGTTTGGCCTAGTGGTTAAAGTACTTGCCTAGCATGCACGAAGACCCGGGTTCGATTCCATGGTACCACATACATAGAAAAAAAAGCCGGAAGTGGTGCTGAGGCTCAAGTGGTAGAACTGTAGCCTCCTTGAGAAAGTCCAAGGACAGTGCTCAGGCCCTGAGCTCAAACCCAAGACTGGCAAAAAAAAAAAAAAGAAATTTTCACTTGAAAGTTCTCAAAATGGAAGAAAAAGAAGAAAGATTTCAGAATTGAGAAAAATAGTGAAAAAAAATTTAAAGAGGAAGCAAAATGGTGTTAACTACAAACCATGTGTTATGTTCTAGAAAAGCTCCTTAATAAAGGTCAAAACTAATACACGGATGAAGCTTAAGGGTCCTTTGGCTTGAACCAACATCATCTTTAATTAAAAAAAATAATAATTATAATTCAGGTACCTGGTGGCTCATGCCTATAATCTTAGCAACTCAGGAAGCTGAGATCTAAGGATCACAGTTCAAAGTCAGGCCTGGCAAGAAAGACCCTGAGACTCTCATCTCTAATAAACTACCCAGGAAATGCAGTGTGGCTTAAGTTGTAGAGCACTTGAGCACTGTGGCTCAACTGGTAAAGCACTAGCCTTGAGCACAGGCTCAGGAGCAGAGCCCAGGCCCTGAGTTCAAGACCCAGGATTGGCAAAAAGAAAGAAGGAAGGAAGAAAAGAAGGAAGAAGGAGGAAGGAAGGAAGGAAGGAAGGAAGGAAGGAAGGAAGGAAGGAAGGAAGGAAGGAAGGGAGGGAGGGAGGGAGGGAGGGAGGGAGGGAGGGAGGAAGGGAGGGAGGGAGGGAGGGAGGGAGGGAGGAAGGAAGGAAGGAAGGAAGGGAGGAAGGAAGGGAAGGAAATTATAATTTTCCATTGGTAAACCAATGAACATCTTAATAGTAATAGAGTAAGTTAAAATTAAGATTCAGTTTTAAGTGAGAAACACTGAAAGGCAACCCAATTTCAACAAGTGTAGAAAATAAGACACTTGTCAGAAAACAACTAGGACATGAAAATCCATAAAGGCTTCCTGAGGCTTTAGGAATGGCTAAACATGTAAATGTCACCATTTATACATACCTTTCCCTTTGCCTGAGTAGAAGAACAAGGCTAGTCCAAAAAGGTAGTCAATTTATTTTATTTTTATTGTAAAGGTGATATATAGAAGGGTTACAGTTACATAGATCATTCTTTGAACAATGTCACCTCTTCTCTCGTTTGCTACCAGTTTTCCCCTCCTGACCACACAGACCCTCACAAGTTTTATAGTTCATTTTCAACATTCCAACAAGGTAATGTGTTTGTACTCTGCAGAAACAACAAAGCACCAGGGGAAAGCTGGGCTGAGGGTGTAGCTCAATTGGTAGAACATCTACCCAGCATGTTCAAGACCCTAAATTCAAAACCCAGTACTTTCAAAAAAATAAATAAATAAAGGAAAGAAACTCAGTGAAGTATTGGTAGGCCTTTGATCTGCATCTGGATCTGATAAGCACAATAGCTACATGTACTGAACATATAAAATAACATTTATTGAACTCTAGGAAGTGGAAACAAGTTTTTTTTTTCCTTTGTTGCTGTTTTGTTTTCATTTCCTTTTTTCTTTTTTGTTCATTTATCTGTTTTGGGGAGGGTATTGGGGAAACAAAAATTGTGGGACAAAAGGTGAACTAATACAGCAGTAATACTTACTAGACACTACATGAAAAATGAGCTCAACTTATGGGTGGGGATTAGAGAGAAAAAGTGTGAGAGAATGAAAGGGTAGCATTGTTCAATTAGAAATGTACTCTTCATTGACTTATATAACTGTAACCCCTTTGTATACCACCTTCAAAATAACAATAAATAAATGAAATAAAAAAGATAGCAACTTTAAAAAAAAAAGTAAGGTAAACAATAAAAGGCAATGTGGAAACCCCATGTAACACAATTTCTGAAGAACTATCCATCACTTGCGCTGCTTACTTGTGTTACCATTCACATTTTGGCCTACTTATCTAACATTGCTTTCTGTTCTTAGATACTTGCCCTATCTTACAATGGTACAAAGGTCACATAAGAGAATAGTACAAAAAATGTCTTTAAAAAAGAACATGGTGGGCCAGGAGTTTGGCCTAGTGATAGAGTGCACACCTAGCATACAAGAAGACTTGGGTTCAATTCCTTGGTACCACATACATAGAAAAAAGCCGGAAGTGGTGCTGAGGCTCAAGTGGTAGAGCTGTAGCCTTGAGAAAGTCCAAGGACACTGCTCTTTTGAAAGTATAAGGAAAGGCACAGAAATGTGGGGACAGAGGGTGAACAAATGCAGCAATAGCACTCAATGAACACTGTTGAAAATGAACTATACAATTGGGGCTGGAGTGGGAGGGAAAAACTGTAAGACAGTAAGACAAGGGGTGACATTGTCCAAAAAGAAATGTACTCTTAATTGGGTATAGTGGCTCTCACTTGTAATCTCAGGAGACTGAGATCTGAGGATCAAAGTTCAAAGCCAGCCTGGGCACAAAAGGACCTGAGACTCTTATCTCCAATTAACCTCTAGAAAATGGGAAGTGGGGCTTGGCTCAAGGCTATGGTGGTAGCCTCGAGCTGAAGAGCTCAGGGACAATATCCAGGCTCAGTTCAAGCCCCATGACCTACCAAAAAAAAAAAAATACTCTTTACCTGACTTATGTAACTATAACCCCTCTTTACATTCCCCTTATAATAGCAATTAAATTTTTTAAACAAAAAAAAAAGTCAATTAGGGCCATGAGTTTGGCCTAGTGGTAGATGCTTGCCGAAGACCCAGGTTCAATTCCTCAGTACCACATACATAGATAAAAGCCAGAAGTAGTGCTGTGGCTCAAGTGATAGAGCTCTAACCTTGAGAAAGCCCAAGGACAGTTCCCAGGCCTGAGCCCAAGCTCAGAACTGGCAAAAAAAAAAATTAAAAATTAAAAAAAGTGAATTAGATCAACTGAATTTCCCATCAAGAAATTAGGGACTAATAACATGACTTTTCCTTTGATTGAGATTGGAATAGAAAATAGGAAGTGTTCTCAAAACAATCTAAGCCACTGGCTCCCAAAAGGACAAAGATGGACGTGAAGGTCACCAGGTAACTAGCAAACTGGGCCATCCCAGCACCGCTACTACCCTTTATGAAATAATAAACATAAAAATTAGAAAGACAGACTCCAGCAGCAGGGAAGCACATTAGGGTTCTGATTAGTCTGTCAAAAATAAAACCTGTCCAAACTATAGTCAGAAGATTTGGAAGGCTGCCTACAGCCCATGTATGACAGCTGCAGGTCCACAGGGAGCTCAAGCAGCAGTGTTACAGCCTCAGTGATGAAAAGACGAATGTCATTTCAGGGGAAAATAACAAAAAATTCATTTGGAATGAATGGCTGAGGTCCTTCAAACTCAAAAAACACAAGTGCATCTTCACATATACATGAACATATAAAATGGCAATGAAGGCCAAAGTGGCACTATACGTTAAACAAGTAAATAAATATATCTAAGAGTCCAGAGTTACAAAGAAGCCCACATTGTGTAGCCTAGAGAATGAAGCAGATGGAGCATAGCACTATTCCAAACTCAAATGTCTGCTCTACAGAAAAGCCAGGGATTATAATGAGTGTCTGATGAGTATTGCAGCATATGGGTCGGGTCTTTAATCTAGATTGCTCCCTACACATAAATGTTTTCTTCCAATTTTGCATATTTGCCCATGTAGAAGACAATGTTTAAGATACCTGCAGATGTTTGGGGATTTTTGTGTTTGGTTTTTTGGTAACATTGAGGTTTACACATCAGCAAGCTTCTTGCTTGTCCAATTTGCTTGCTCAGTGGTTGAGCTATGCCTCCAGTCTGGCTTTTGGAGATGGGCTTTGAGCTGGCCTTGAGTCACAATCCTGCAGATACTGAGTTCCTAAGTAGTTAAGATTACAGGTGGGAACCTATACCAGTACCTAGCTAGCTTAGGGGGAAGAGGGGTGATTGTTCATGTTACTAGGGTTGGCTTGCTAAGTAGGTGTTCTACCACCACTCTGCCAGCCCTTATTGTGCTGGTTATATTTGAGATTAGGTCTCTCTTTGTGTCAGGGGCCAGTATGGACTGTGATATTCCCATTTGTACTTCTCTTCATATTGGCTAACATGTACCAGCATACCCAGCCATTGTGCTTCCTTCATAAATTGGGATAGCAGGTTGTACCATCATACCCAGCTACTAGTTGAAATGGAGATATAATTTCCAGGAGTGAGATTGCTGGGTCACAGGGGAGCTCCATTTAGGATCTTATGTAATGAAATGTATCAAAATAAACTCCAAGAATTGGAAATAAGAGATTCTTATCATGTTGTGTATGTAGTTATTTCTATTTTTTTCTTTCTATTTTAGTTTTCTGTATCCTTTGTCATCTACATAAGCTTATCTGATTCATGGAAAGGAAAGGGAATCACAGAAACAGCAAAATAAAGGGTGAATTAACATGATACTCACTAGACACTATGTTGGAAATCAACTTTATAAGCTGGGGGGAAAGAAGTGGGGTGTGGTGAGTGGGAGAAAATGAGGGAGGGGGTAATGTGTTTAAAAAGAAATGTACTCAGCTGGGCGTGATGGCTCATGACTGTAATCCTACCCACACAGAAGGCTGAGATCTGAGGATCAAGGTTCAAAGTCAGCCTGGGCACAAAAGGACCTGAGACTAACAGATTAATCTCTAGAATAGCAAGTGGGGCTTAGCTCAAGGGTAATAGGGTGGTAGCCTTGGGCTGAAGAGCTCAGGGACAACACCCAGGCCCAGGGGCAGGGCGATAACCTTGAGCTGAAGAGCTCTAGGACAGGCCCAGGCCCAGGCCGAGTTCAAGCCCATGACCCACAAAAAAAAGAGAGAGAAATGTACTCATTATATTACTTATGTAACTGTAACACCCTGTTCATCACCTTGAAAGTAAAATTTTTTTAATCCTATATGGAAAAAACAAAAGGGACAAAGGAGATAGTTTTAAGTGGTGGAACATTTGCCTAGAAAGTAGTTATTGTGTTTGATACCCAGTACAGAAATAAAGAGAGGAGGAGGAGAAGGAGGAAGAGGAAAAACAAAAGAAGAGGAGGAGAAGAAACTTAAGGAAGAAGGAAAGGTGAAACATGTGTGGGGATGGGAGAGGAAATCTAGAAGGGAAAGTATAAGGGAAAAGGTGACATTGTCCAAAAGAGGAATGTACTCTTCACCTGACCCTTGTAACTGTAACCCCTCTGTATGTCACCTTTATATAACAAGTTTAAATTTTAAGAAGAAAAGAAGAAAGAAAAAAATGGAAAGGGAAGGAGGAGAACATAGTTGAAGTTTATAGAGAAGAAGAAGATGAAGAAGAGGAAGAGGAAGAAGAGGAAGAAGGAGAAGGAGAAGGAGAAGGAGAAGGAGAAGAAGAAGAAGAAGAAGAAGAAGAAGAAGAAGAAGAAGAAGAAGAAGAAGAGGAAGAGGAAGAGGAAGAGGAAGAGGAAGAAGAAGAAGAGGAGGAAGAGGAGGGGGAGGGAGAGGAGGCGGAGGGGGAGGAGGAGGAGGAGGAGGGGGAGGAGGAGGAGGAGGGGGAGGAGGAAAAGGAAAAGGAAAAGAAGGAGGCAGTAGCTATAGCCCCTATGTTTCAGGTACCAAAAAATCGTTTTAATTCATGAGTAATTTTTATCTCTAAAGAAAGAGTTTTTCACTTTTCCTTGAATATTGTAGCTGTATATACAAAAGTTAAATGAATTAGAGACCCAGGAGACAGAAAGCATGTCAATTTGAATATTTCAAATATATTTTTTATTGGTTATCACTAGTATTATTAAATAGCTGACCCTTGCAGCTTTATTAGGAAACAGATGACAGGAAATTAAGCCTAAACATCATTTTAGGAAGAAGAAAGAAACCCATCCCAAAAGAAAAGAGGAAGAGAATCAGAGCTCTTTCTTTAGTACTGACTCTTTCACATCAATAAACATTTACTGAATACCTGCTAGATGGCAAACATCATAGCAGTTGTGTACTGAAAGAATAAAGATGTATCTGTGTGTCTATGAAGATACTGAACAGTACACATGGTTCTTTTGAATTATTGTAGCCTTGTGATGACATTAAGAGGGCCATAAAATAAAATAAAGACAAATTTTATAAAGGAATGAGGAAACTGGGAATGTTAGAGAAAGATAAACTATACAGTATTTTATACTCTCTGGTAATGCTATATCAGAAAATAACTTTTATCACCCAAACAGCTGCCCCAAGGTCAATGTGGTAGTTAGCCAAAGTGCCCTCTACTGAGAAGATGCACACATTTCCTATAACATAAGATTAACTGCTCAAATTTAGCACACAGCACTAATTATGATTTCATCCCTTGTCTCATTACTCCCACTCCCTCATTAACACATCAGTCATCAACTAAACCGAGCTAATGCAATTTCTAGAATGCACTATGCTGGTGTTAAGTCCCTGGGCTCATACCCACATCCTTCCCACATCATTCTTTCTACCTTCCTTTGTTGGGGTAAACTAATTCATCCTTCAGGTTAGTTGTCATTATGCTAGGAAGTATATTCTGATTCTCTGAGTTTGAATTATCTGTCCTTGCTATTAATAAAATCCTAAGACTTCCTCTAACATAGCATTTATCATATTTTTTCCCTCATCCTTTCCCCTAATCAACTGTGAATTCTATAAGGGCAAAGACTCAGTCATTGCCATATTTCAGCATCTTACATTTAAGTATTTAATGCTTAATAGTTTTATTGAAGAAATTAATAAATCATTTCCAGTACTTCTTTACTTAAAATAATCTTTAAAAACTGTTTTGGGCTGCGCGAGGTGGCTCATGCCTGTAATCCTAGCTACTCAGGAGGCTGAGATCTGAGGATCACTGTTCAAGGAGTAGGGTAGTAGCCTTGAACTGAAGAGCTCAGGGACAGTGACCAGACCCAGAGTTCAAGCCTGGGGGGTAGGGAAAGAAGCATAGCTACAGTTACACAAGTAACGCTATGTAGATATAGAGACAAGAACGTGCATACCTGTAAAACTAGAACCTTCAATATGGAGTGTCAAATGAGTGTGGTTAGTGAATATCAGAGTAGCTTGGAAGTGGAAGCAGGCCCTCAGGGTGAGAAGGCTCATATTAAGATTTCCTACACTTAGGAGCACTGTCCTTGGGCTTTTTCAAGGTTAGAGCTCTACCACTTGAGCCACAGCACCACTTCCAGCTTTTTCTATGTATGTGGTACTGAGGAATCAAACCCAGATCTTCATGCATGCTAGGCAAGCACTCTACCACTAAGCCAAACTCCCAGCCCCTGTAGCTATGCTTTATATACCTTATATCCAATGATTATAAAAGCCAATTTGAAATCATTGTGTCATATATTCCATTAATTTAAGTGACAGCCAGAGAGAAATTAATGACCAGGTCAGAGTGTAATGTATGCCAACAATCTACCTGATACCTCCAGCACGTGTCTCTTCCAAAGAATCAAGTGTGCATTCTCCTATGAGGCTATACCTTTGTTTCTCCTCTCAATTATACTGAGTACCAGTTAGAAATCAGAAGACTTGGATCAAGTCCTGTACATATGAAAGAATAAGCAACTAGAATTGTCTGTTTGAACAGACTATTTCCAAGGCTCTTAGGAGACTAACTTCAAGTTTTTACCATCTATGAGAGAATGACCCCACCTTTTCAGTACTAAAATCATCTGTCTTCTGTGACATGTTCCCTCATCATCATAACTGTGCCTGTGTTGCAACTTTATTTCCAATTTCTGCTTCCAGGTCAACATACTCATACAGTTATATTCACCTATAATGACAACATTGCTAAATTTCTCATCTTCTCTTTAACGCCTGTGATGATTTGACCACAATGCATGTCAAGTGGTTGATTGAGTAGCACTGAAAAAGGTACCCATATAGAAAGCCTTCCTAATTTGAACAACAAAGACAAGTATGAGTCTATTTGTAAATAAGAAGTAACGAAAGAAAAAAAAAACAAAACTAAATTATTTTCATGCTAGGCCACCAAAAAATTATTTTCATTTTAAACAACAGCCTCGTAGAAACTTACTTTTATGGTATCATCAACATCAAATAATATTGGTGTCACAATGGCTGTTACAGTAAATGGCTTAGAAAGAAAATCCAGTAACAATTTTGATAGGTTTTGGTGAATATATGAGGTAGATAAAAATCTGTGAGCCATACAGAAATTTGAAGCAATTTAAATTAATATCAGTGTTGAACAATGAAGTCTTTTCAAAACTAATGTAGCTTTGTTCTGTGAAAACAATAAGCATACACCCAAAGGCCATTCCTCAACCAAGACATTTGTTATTTAATTAGTTAAAATGGAACAATTTTACCTTCTCATAAAAAAGTCAGAATAAAATCACAAATGAAAGGTCAGCTCTAAAATTAAGATGTAATTAACAGAATTTTATAGGAACTACTTAAACTGTTTTATTTGCTAGCCAAAATTAAACCAACGTTTTGCTATATTTTGGCTATTAAATTCAACACAAATATTAAACAGTCACATTATTTTTTTTCACTTTTGGTACAATGAGATTTTATTTCATTCTTAATATAGACTGATTAGCAATGAGTCAAAATTACTCTTCTGAACATTATGATCAAATCTACAAACTCTAAAGAAAGTATTAACTGAGAAAGGAAAAAAATATAATTTTGTGAAATCAATGAAATAGATATTTCAGATTAGTCAGGTGCTATGGCTCATGCCTGTAATCCTACCTATTCAGGACGCTGAGATCTGAGAATTGCCATTCAAAGCCAGGCTGGTAGGAAACTCCATGAGACTCTTACCTCTAATTAACCACCATAAAGCCAAAAGTGGAGTGGTGGCTCAAGTGGTAGAGCACTAGCCTTGGGCAAAAAAGCTCAGGGCAGCACCTAGACTCAGAGTTTAGGCTCTAGAACTAATAAGGAACTGGTGATACTTAAAATATTATATCATTACATAAATAGTAATAGTAAAATGTTTTATTAATGTAATTCATGTCTTCTCTATATTTATCCTATTTTAACCCCCATTTTAAAAACCTTCCTAGGGCCACACAGACAGTAAACGGCAGAGCAATTATATATTTAAGCTATGCTAGCTGCCTCACTACTCCCAGTAAACACAGGCAGAATGCACTGCTACTGCATCATTTAGAAACAATTTTAATTTTTTAATATAAATAACAATCAAATTTGCTATGTAAAACATAAGTGTCTATCTCATTCAAACAGAAAAAAGGTTCGAGTACTAAATCTATATGCAACATCAATTAATAGAAAAAATGCAATTAGTGCTGTCTTTGGACTTAACAAGTAATGAAAGTTCTTATTATCCTGCGCCCTTTCAGACCATTCAATTGCCTTTTCGATTTTGAAATTTCAATGCTGAAACAAAAGGAGGCTTAAAGATATGTGCATTCCAAAACACTGTGCCCTTTTGCAATTTCACATCTACATTTATTACCTATATCTTTAAACATTAAAGTAGGATCTAAACCAATTCAACTCTATGTATAAAATGTAAAATTAGACATGCCAGAAAAATCAACGTGACCTTTCAAGTACAACATTTCCCACAATCGTTTAGTTAATACTACAAAAACATTTTACAGTGTTCAAAGCATAATCTTCATGTGTACTATTTTCAGCAAATACAGAACAAAGTATTTTAAAAAGCCAAACCATATTTTTTAACTCCAATGCAATTCAGTTTAAACTACCATTTTTCTGCAGCAGTTGTCTTACCAACTGAACATTCTCAATCACATTACTACATTTTACTTATCAAATAAAGAGTAGATATAACCCTCACAACCACACCCTCTAATTCATCGAATCTATCAGTGTAACAAAATGATGCTCAATATGCCCAAACTAATTTGATGACAAAAATATTTGTTCTTAAGTTGGGAATATAGTGCAATTGTTAGAATACCTTTTCATCTACCTTAAGTAGATGATTTTGAACTTGGCTTTTAACTCCAGCAACACACACACACACACACACACACACACACACACAGGGTGGGGGGGCTGGTTGAATAGTATGTTTTCCAGGAAGATTCCTAAGATAAAAATACTCTAAACAAACTGCCTTCTCGTTCATCTTTTTTAGGTAAACAAGCCCATTATATTACAGCACTTCCCAACAAAGGATAGTGAAGAGAGTAAGAGGCCAGTGAAGTTTCTATTTCTATGTCTGGTTACAGTACTAGACTCCTAAACTGACTTCTTAGAATTGTTGTACTTAGCCACCTTTGTGTCAAATAAGGTCCCTTCACAAAAGTTCCTAAGAGCTACTCTCCTAACAAATTGTATATTCATAATTTTGATGATGAGGGAGGGAATAGACTACAGGTTCAGAACTTCTTAAAATCTCTAATACAGGGGGCAAGGCAAAATGACAAGATTAGATGCAGCAAGCAAGAGGGTGAATTCCAATCTACAGAAAAGTAGACCATGGCCATGACCATGTGCTGTGTGTTCCTTTGTTTAAGGTCCTAAGATAACGATATTTTCTAATCAACTCTGAAAAGAACCAAAGCAATTTTAAAATCATATACAAATCATAGTTAAAAATAATTTTAACTAGGATTACAAGCATTTAAGCCAACAGCACCTGGCCCTTCCCCCACTTTGTAAATAAAATAATTGAGAGTGGATATACATGGAGCTCCAATATGTGCCATGTACTCAACACTTCCACTCTTTACAAAAATAATGAATGCCAGAAGCTCTATCAGAAGAAATGAGAAATGGCAAACAGAGAGGGTAAATGAGAATTAATATGGTCAAAGTCCTATATTTGCAAATAGAACAACAAAATCTACTTAAATTGTTTTGGGTAGGTAAGGAGAAATGAGAGAAAGGATAAGTTTGGTAGGGAAACACTATATGTATGTATATGTGCAAATATAATGAATGGCTCCAGTCTTGAACAACTAATATATGTTTTCAAAAATCACTAAAAATTTTTCATTCTTAGTTCTCCACTTCATGTGAAACATAAAGTTTCTTTTTTCCTGCTTGGAAGGCTGGGTATTAAATGTCATAAAGAGTTCATGAAATATTAGACCACTTAGTGAGGACCCAGTTCCACAAAAGGGATATTATTATGTCATCCATCAGTTCGTTTCACTAGTATTGCTTTTGGCTGTTACAAAGCCAAAAGCATCAGTAGAAAATGAAAATTGTTCACTGTGTGTTTCTCAAGATTGCTTATTAAATATTTTCTTCTCATTCTCAATATCAAAAATCAGATCTCATCCAACAGAAATTTTTTTTCAGGTGAAAATTTCATTTTCATTCCATGTCTACCCTGGGTTTAGTACCTCAATAGTCATCTTGACATCTTTTAACATAGGCTAGTCATCATTCTGCCTTTGGATATATGATTTATTTTAAATACATTTTAGCTGGGGACCCGTAACTCATACCTGTAATCTTACCTATCCATGAGGCTGAGATCTGAGCATTGTATTATGGTTCAAAGTCAGTACAGCCAGAACAGTCAGTAATTCTTATCTCCAATTAACCACCAAAAAACAAAAACAAAAACAAAAAAAAAAACAGCAGTGGAGCTGTGGCTCAAGGGGTAGAGAACCAGCCTTAAACAAAAAAGCTCAGGGATAGTTCAGGCCCTGAGTTCCCACGCGCATGTGCGTGCACACGCGCGCGCGCGCGCGCGCACACACACACACACACACACACACACACACACAGAAAATAAACTTTAAATTAGTAGAAATATAAACAGCAATATTACAATATAATAAAGATGTCAATGGTACTAGCAAGAAATGACATTTATACATTCATTTGGAACTAAGCACTATAGTGCATTCTCATTTTGAAAATGTAGTTTTCTCTAACTCAATACACTATGTAACTGAACATTTCTTCTAGGTATTGTAAACTGAAGGAACACTATGATTGAAACCAGAATTGTATTTATTATTTCTCCTGCCTTAGGAACTCAACTTCAAAAAGCTATTTTTATTATTTTCCTCAGAATCTTTCTTACTTTACCTCACCCTAGTGACTTAAATCACGCAGAAACGGATCATAAGAGCTTTAGGATCTGGCCTTTTCTTTCCATAAATAGAATATGTAACTCTCTCTGTTCAGAATGAAAGAATATAACTCATGCTTTTCAAAAAAGGACTAATATCTCAAGCTGACAACTAGATAATGAATATTATTATGAGCCAGGCTCAGGAGCAGAACATCCCAAGATCTTCATAAGGAGACCCAGAAGGTTTGATCAATGAGATCTACTCCGCTGAAAACAAAAAACAAAAAAAAAATTTTTGTATTCAGATATGGCTAACCCATCTTCTCAGGAGTATTTCCTTATTTGCTAGAAATCAAGATTTTCCTTATTACTTACACAAAAAAACTAACAAAAAGCATCTCAAGTTGTAGATAATAACCAAATGTTCCTCATTAACCAAGGAATTCCTTATATTTCTTTATAATGAGAGTAAATAGAGATTTCTTATAAAAAGTTCTCAAAAAAAAGTCATGTATTTTATCTCTATATGCAATAGGCAAGTACAAAGAAAAAGGAACTGTCGTATTCACATAGCTGAGAGCAGAGAAACCTTTAAATTAAGATTGAAAAATCTTTGAAAAAGGGATTTATAATTTCACAATTTGATCCTGACATAAATTTCCAGCACAAGCAAAAAATCACCACCAACACCACAATAACTACAACAACAACAAATTCCACATTTTTCATTCTACAAATCACGACATTAATATCTGGAAATTTGTATATAATGCCTATTTATTAATTTTTATTACAAAGATTTCAAATGAATGGTTGAAGTATAAAAATAATGCAATAGGGCCAGAAGTTTGACCTAGTGGTAGAGTGCTTGCCAAGCTTGCACCAGGTTCAATTCCTCGTTACCACATACATAGAAAATACTGGAAGTGTCAACAAATGGTGCTGGCAGAACTGGTTAAGCACCTGCAGAAAACTAAAGTTGGATCCTTCTATGTCATCTTGTACCAGGATTAACTCCAAATGGATCAAAGACCTGGAGGTAAAAGCAGTTACACTGAAAACTTTACAAGAAGGAATAGGAGATACATTAGGACTTCTTGGCATAGGTCAAAACTTCCTTAATAAGGACCCAGAAACACAACAAATCAGAGAAAATCTGGATAAGTGGGACTGCATTAGACTGCAGAGCTTCTGTATGGCAAAGGACATGGCTAGCACAGTAACTAGAAAGCCTCCAGAGTGGGAGAAGATCTTCACTAACCATATAACAGACAAAGGCCTCATATCTAAAATATATCAACAGCTCAAAAAATTGAATCACTCCAAAACTAATCTCCAAAGAAACAACCATCCCACTAAAAGACGGGCCAAAGATCAGGAGGGATCACTACTACACTGTTGGTGGGAGTGCAAACTTGTTCAACCACTCTGGAAAGCAGTATGGCAGTGCCTCAAAAGGCTAAACATAGAGCTTCCCTATAACCTAGCAAAATTCCACTACTTGGCATTTACCCAACCATCTAGAAACTAGGGCATACTAAATCCACTAGCACAACAATGTTCATTGCAGCATTATTCACCATAGCAAAGATATGGAACCAACCCAGATGTCCCTCAGTTGATGAATGGATCAACAAGATGTGGTATTTGTACAAAATGGAATTCTATGCTGCTGTTAGAAAAAACGACATCGCCCCATTTGTTAGGAAATGGAAAGACTTAGAAAAAATCATATTAAGTGACGTAAGCCAGACTCAAAGGAACTTAGGCTCAATGGTTTCCCTCATTTATCATAATCAGTAGAAACCTTGGGCTCTCCTAGCAGAGATTTGCAATAGAGCAAAACCTTGATACAAAAGGCCATATAGTATGAAGCTAATTGAAAGGACCTCTAGGATATAGAAACAAAAGCCATATAATGAATGATTGTTGTACTTAATGTACTATGTTATCTCTCATCTCTTTTGCTGTCCCTTGGTTATCTCATATTGTTACAGTATTTCACCTTTTTATCTGATATATTGGATATATGCGTATTTGGTTATTTGAAATTGGATAGGGAACGGGGGAAAACAAGATGAGGGGTGGGGGTGGGGGGGGAGGGAAATGGGGACCAAGACATGTGAAAGGGTATCAATGTATGTGAATTAATGCACAGATGGGCCAAAGACTTAGAGTCTTCTCTGAAGAAGAAATAAGAATGTTCTATAGACACATGAAGAAATGCTCAACACCTCTGGCCATAAAAGAAATGTAAATCAAAACAACTCTAAGATTCCACCTCGCTCCAGTTAGAATGGCCATGATCAAGAAATCTAATAACAACAGATGCTGGAGGGGATGTGGCCAACAGGGATCACTACTACACTGTTGGTGGGAGTGCAAACTCATTCAACCACTATGGAAAGCAATATGGCAATTCTGCAAAAGACTAAACATAGAGCTCCCCTATGTCCCAGCAATTCCACCACTTAGCATTTACCCAATCACCCAGAAACAAGGACATACTAAATCCACTAACACAACGATGTTCATTGCAGCACTATTTACCATAGCAAAGATGTGGAACCAACCCAGATGTCCCTCAGTTGATGAGTGGATCAACAAGATGTGGTATTTGTTCACAATGGAATTCTATGCTGCTGTTAGAAAAAACGGCATCGCCCCATTTGTTAGGAAATGGAAAGACTTAGAAAAAAATCATATTAAGTGAAGTAAGCCAGACTCAAAGGAACACAGGCTCAATGGTTTCCTTCAATTGTCATAATCAGTAGAAACATTGGGCTCTCGATTTACAATAGAACAAAACCTAGATACATAGGCCATATAGTATGACGCTAAATGAAAGGACCTCCAGGATATAGAAACAAAAGCCATATAAGGAGTGATTGTTGTCCTTAATGTACTATGTTATCTCTCATCTCTTTTGCTGCCCCTTGGTTATCTCATATTGTTTCAGTATTTCATCTTGTTATTTAATATATTGGATATATGCGAATTTGGTTATTTGAAAATGGATAGGGAAGGGAGGAGAACAAAATGAAGGGGCCAGGGGTGGGGGGAGGGAATGGGGACCAAGACATGAGAAAGGCTATCAATGTTTGTGAAGTAATGCACCTTCTATCTGGTGAATATAATGTAACCCTTCTATTTATTACAATAAAAAATATATGAAGGGCCGGGAGTTTGGCCTAGTGGTTAAAGTGCTTGCCTAGCATGCATGAAGACCCGGGTTCGATTCCTCGGTACCACATACATAGACAAAAGCCGAAAGTGGTGCTGAGGCTCAAGTCGTAGAGTGCTAGCCTTGAGAAAATCCAAGGACAGTGCTCAAGCCCTGAGCCCAAGCCCAGGACTGGCAAAAAAAAAAAAATATATATATATATATATATATATATATATGAAAAAAAATTTTTTTAAAGTGTCATAGTAAATTTTTCTAAACCTACAGAATTGACATTACTAGGATATAAAAACTATTCACTTTGGACCATAATAATATGTCACTAGAGGTTTATCACTTGTAACAAACATACCTCTCTGCTAGTACCTATTACCAATTAGAGGGACCATATACATATATATGCATATATATATATGCATATATTTGTGAAGATCTCTTACTTTCCAATGTTTCTATAAAGCTAATATACACTAGAAAATTTAAGCCTATTTTAAAAATTAAGACCCGAACTCTAATCTTTTTCTACCACTCTATTACCATGAAGTAAAGAACAGCCATGGCCATTAGCCCTAACCTTAAATGCAATTTTTGTGTACAAACCTATTGTTCCTATTAATACCTGCTCTTCCCTTCCAGCCTACTCAAGCTCTAGTGCCATAGGTAAATTAAGTCCAAACACAGAGAAGTTAGGTATATTTGTAATCCTTAGTAGATGGAAAATCTGTAGGTCAGAGTAAAAAGGAATCCCAAATAGCTCAGAATTTGTTTATTGAAAAAATTGTATGAAAGAAAATTATCCTAAAATACAAAATGTGATATTGCATTTTCCTTCTATAAGAGGGATTTTGTGGGTTGGTCTATAGGTGTGTCGGGCATGAGTGAGATCCTGGGTTTAAGCTTCAAAATGGCTTTGCTGCACACAATCCCAAAGCCAGAACTTGATATGTGTTTACAGTGTGTCCTCCAGCTACAAAGCAAAATGATTTTTCAAAAGGTGACCATTAAAAACGCTACATTTTTCAAAAGAAAAATCTATCAGTGTGTGTGACAAAGGGCCATTACAAACACCTACTTCAGAAAAAAAAATTTTTGGAGAAAATTGCAAAGATTAATTTTTTTATGATTTATTACATGGAAGTAAGTGGTTCACTTATCTTCTGGGTATTCTAAACATAGTAAGTCAAAATCATGCTGTAATCTCATAAACTAAGCAGAAGTTTGGTGAGAGTTTGAAAGTTACCTAGGAATGACTGGTTAGAGAAATAGGTGCTCCCAGGGCTGGGAATTTGGCCTAGTGGTAGAGTGGTTGCCTAGCATGCACGAAGACTTGGGTTTGATTCCTCGGTACCACATATGTAGAAAAAGCTGGAACTGGTGATGTGGCTCAAGTGGTAGGGCTCTCTCCTTGAGAAAGCCTAAGGAGAGTGCCCAGGCCCAGAGTTCAAGCCCCACAACCAGCAAAAAAAAAAAAAAAAAAACAGAAAGAAAGAAATAGGTCCTCCCTCACTTGCTTGCTTTGGTCACCAGTGAGGTCATCAGGGAACCCACACATCTGAATCATTTAGAAGAAATATAACAGGCCTATAAAGGGCAGGCTTAAGAATGAATTCAGCAAGAACCAGCACCACCATTACCTAACCCTTTTTATCTGCAATTTCAGAGGTGGCACAAAGGCCCAAACTCAGTCAACAGTTAATTTTGATGAACACCGCTTAGATACCAAAGCACTACAAAGCACCAAGTTAAACTTGGTCAGAGACACTGAAAAGAAATGGGGGAAGATGTAGCCCCAAAAATCACAAAGCTGGAAACACATAAGAAGAATAAGTCTAGAGACCAATGTACAACATGAAGATGATAGTTAATAATAATAACATACCATATTGGGAATTTTTGCTAAATGAGTAGATTTCAATACCTTTGTAGCCTATGTAGCCACTCTTTTTTAGCATCCTTGCATCTTGTTTGTCCATTGTTTCAATATTCTTTAAGGCTTTGCCTTTTGTCTTTTTTATGTAATGCAACTAATACTTTTACATTTCCCTATAACTTCATGTACTCTCCACACGTTAAGAACTCAGAAAATGATCTGCAACATTGATCACATGTCCAAACTGGAGCACACTGTATCCACCCTGTATCAGCATGCTCTTCTCTTTTTCCTTTCACTACCCAGGAATCTGGAAACATTACAATCTCCTGGATCTCACATAATAAAGACAGTAAGGTTTTCTTCCTAAATGTCTCTTTTATATCCCTCACACTTCCATCTATGTCCAAGCTTTCAATCCATCTTCCCTATGTCCCCAATGACCTCCTGTCTTGCCAAATCTCTTCGCCTACCTCGCTTGAACCCTTTTCTACTCAGACCTTCGTCTCTTGATGATGTTAGGCCACTCAATTCCTCAGTGACTCCACAGTACATACAGGATAGGAAGTACACCCTCACTTACCTATAGAGTTTCATCTGCTACGACTCACCCTTTCCTTCACTTGCTAATAAAATTGACCTGGATAGAACTCACAGGGCATGCTGTGTTCTAAGGCCACAAAACTACTCATGCTTTTAGCTCTGCTCGGAAATGTTCTCTGCTGCTGGCCAAGCCACCGAACCTCCTCAACATTCAAGTCTCAATTGAAACATATTCAAGTCCTTGCTTGGCATTGCTAACACAGATACAGAGTTCTAAGCTTCCTTTACTCACCTCCAGGATAGTATATAACACATATCTGAACTGTATACAGGCATTCATAATGCTGCTGTACTGTAAGCTCTTTGTTAGGAGACAATCACATAATCTTTAAATCCTCAACACTGGGGCTGGGAGTTTGGCCTAGTGGTAGAGTGCTTGTCTAGCATGCACGAAGATCCAGTTCGATTCCTCGGTACCACATATACATAGAAAAAGCCTGAAATGGTGCTATGGCTCAAGTGATAGAGCTCTAGCCTTGAGAAAGGCCAAGGACAGTGCTCAGGCCCTGAGTTCAAGGCCCAAGACTGGCAAAAAAAAATCCTTGACATTATGTCAATGCTGGAGCATATAATTTTTTTTTAAGAGGGAGGACAGTTAATGAATAAACTGTGGGCCAACAAAATGGCAGGCAAATCAAGAAAATATCATAAAATGGGAAAAAAGACCCTAAGTCTTAAGATCTTGTAAAAATTAAGTAGATATCATAGAAGAGGAAAATGACCTTAAGTGGTGCCCATAAACATTTTTAATATAGTTTTGTTTTACACAACCAAAAATAGTTATAATTAGACTACGCAGGATATAAGGAGCTAAAGGTTCCATTGGAACAGTTGACAGAGAAGATTGGTCTGGACATATTGGTGGATCACGACTATAATCCTAGATACTGAAGAGGCCGAGACCTAAGAATCACAGTTCAAAAGCAGCTCAAGAAAATAAATCTGAGACTCTAATCTCAAATTAACCAGCAAAATGCAGAAAGCGGAACTGTGGCTTAAGTAGTAGATCAAGAGTCTTGAGCAAAAAAAGCTAAGCAAGAGTGCAAGGCCCTGAGTTCAAGCCTCATTACTGGTACAGGAAGGAAGAAAGGAAGGGAGGGAGGGAGGGAGGGAGGTACGAGGGAGGGAGGGAAAAGAGAAATTCACTGAGCTACATCCATGGACTGGACAGACAACTAGACAGGTGACTGTCAGTTCACCACTTGTCATTTTGTCATTATTTTGCACATCCCATTCCCAGCCACCACCACTACCAAACCCCAGAACCAACTGCTAATTGCTTTCCACTAGATCCACAAAGCTGGACTAGCCAATTAGTGTATGACACTAAGAGACTAGAGGTATGAGGTTCAGAGCCTAGAGGAAAAATGAAACTAGTATTTACTAAAGACTCATTCTGTGGCAGATACTTCACTTCATCACAATCACTGAATCCCACAGTAACTAGGAGTGATGTTCCCATCTTACACACGGTGAATTGATGCCCAAGGTCACAGTTAAGCAATGACAGAGATCACCCATAAACCCAGTTTTTCTATGCCTCTCACCTATTCAAAATGGATGAGATGTAGTCTAAACATGCTAAGCTAGAACTCAGACACATTTTTTTTCTCTGAAACTATTATACATCTCATTTACAATATACCCCATCACTGAGAAAATAGGCACCATGATGAGTTTAAATATCTTTGGTGCTCTGACTTAGAAGCTAAATGGTATGTGTTATTTTATTCCTATAAGTTCACCATTAATACTACAAAAAAGACTGAATTTTTAGAATATAAGTTTGTTATTTGAGGTATTTCTTTAAAGAATACTTTTCTTTCTACAAAAGCTCAATATAAAAAACACCCAAGACAGAAACTATTTCCCCCTTGTTAACTGGTAAAAGAAACAATGACACTAGACGACACCTGTGGGAAATGTGCTTATCTGACCAGGTGTTCATTTTCAGTGTGCTGTCATTTGAATAAAACATCATGCTAAGCCCTACAGACCAGAGCTTATAATAGAAATGCCACAAACTACAGCAGCACAGCTGATAAGCCTATAATCTACTGACACAACGTACTCCTTAGCAAAGTGAAACCAGATGTCTAGTGTGAAATCAGATGTCTGTGGACTTGTCTTTCTCAGCTTCCAGAGTAGTATGAGATACACTAAATACACAGCTTAGCTGTATATTAAACCCACAACTTGGCAAAATCATGACAGTTTGGACATGCGGCATCAGCATTTTTATTGTAATGCTTATAAACCGAAGACATTTCTGAAATAGAAATTCCAACTTCAAGCACTCAGTTAAATACAGTACTATGTCTTTCTCACAGGGAACAATGTCAGAGCTTAACACATTATAAAGACATCTCCCTTCATTTTTCAACCTGACATTTTTTTAGGCAAGACTGTGGAATGATCTGATAGGAGTAAATCAAGCCACATGCGGTGTCAGTCCTTTCCCCAGAAATTTTAGGATCAAATACAGCAGGCATCTCACCTATGGGAAAATAGTTACTAGATTGCTTTCCACTATCCAAAGGAAGATCACAACAATGGGCCGATAAATAAGGAAGGAAAGGAACATTCTAGGCACTTTTTTTTTAGTATTCTTTTATATACACTCATTGTTCTGTTTAGACAGATGATAAATCAAAGAACAAATAAATGGTAATAAATCCTAAGTGACCAATAAATAAGGACCAGTATTCAAGCCCATATGTGGGTGACTACAGAGAATGGGAATAGTGGTAGAGATCCTTAGCTTTCGCACACCCAAACACCATAACCACAAGAAAAGAAAAGAAAAAAAATAAGGAAAGGGAAGAAAGAAGGAGGGAGAGAAAAGACAGAATGAGTAGGCACCAGTGACCTATAATCCCAACTCTCAAGAGGCTGAGATTTGAGAATCACAGTTCAAGGCCAGCCTATACAAGACAAGTCCATGAAACTTTTATCTGTAATTAGCCACCAAAAAGCCAGAAGTGAAGCTGTGGCTCAAAAGAAGGAGTAATCATCTTCAACAAAAAAAGCTCCGGGACAGTGTGAAGGCCCTGAGTACAAGCCCTAGGACAGGCACCAAAAAAAAAAAAAAAAAATAGAGACTATGAAAGTTATACTGCATCTTGTTGTTGTTGTTGTGTATAAATTTTTCATTATTTATTTTGTGGTAGTACTGGTAATTGAACTTCAGGCCTTAGCTTTTATATACACATATATATGAAATATATACACTTATATATATGTTATAATGTTTCATGCACACACATATATATAGCTGAGCTGTATATATAACATATAGTTGTACATATATCCTTACCATATTTCATATATATACATATATATCACACGTATACATATGTTAAGTATAGGACCAAAAGTTGAGAAACTAAATACCAAATTATTAACAGTGGTCAGCTAAGAATGGGATCATAGGAGACTCATGTTCTAATGACCTCTCATATTCCTTTGAGAATAATTTTGTTTTGACTTTAGGTAACTCCTGATATCTGAAAAAAAAAAAAAAAGGAACTTTTCAAGGTACATGTTATACCTGTTGAGTCACACCTCTGCCCCCAAAAAAGAGCTCTTTTCACGGAAAAAAAATGTTAAATGTGTACAGACCCAAAAAAGTTAAGAGTATATATCGGTGTATTCATTCTCCTATGTGTACCTTCCTCACTCATCTATGTTTTCTGTGTGTGTGTGAATATAGGAACTTAAAACTCAGCCAAATCCTTTAGCTTTTGTTTAGCTCAAGGCAGGTGCTCTACCACCTAAAGACACAATTCCTCTTCTAGCTTTTTGCTGGTTAATTGAAGAGTGTCTCAGATTTTAATGCCCAGTCTGCCTCCAAACTATGATCCTGAAGTTGTTAAGATTACAAGTGTGAGTCACCAGGGCCCAGGTATATTAGCCCTTCTTATAATTCAAAATGTACCTTCATCCAACTGTTGAACAAAATATTTATTATATTGAAAATGATTGTAACACTGTATATTTTGTGAATCATGACTCTTCACCCTTTGTAGAAAGAAACTCATGCAACACTTTATATGAGTGGTAATATAGGAAAATATAATTGAACATAATTATTCAGGAAGTCCACAGAAAACTGATGAAAGAACCATTCCAAAATGGTCATCTCCAGCAGCATTCTTCCCTCCTTTCATCAGTGTTCAGCCCATGGTAAGTCATATCTATCCAATCATGAACCTATCACCAACAAAAACTAGTTCCTAACTTCCCATAATGAAAATTATGTGATGACTGGGAGCATAGCCTAGTGATTGAGTGCTGGCCTAGCATGCATGAAGCCCTGGGTTCAATTTCTTGGTTCCACATGCACAGGAAAGGCCAGAAGCACTGCTGTAGGGCAAGGAGTAGAGATCTAGCCTCCATAAAACACAAGGACCGTGCCCAGGCCCCAAGTTCAAGCCCCAGGACTGGGATAAAAAAAAAAAAAAAATTACGTGGACACCTACCACTTAAGACAGAGGGTGGCCAATGGCAAACTGATCATAGAAGAAAATTCCAGTTTTCCTGTATAAGTATCCAAAGAATATACTTTACTCTTTTCTGTAGTTCATCTGGATTTTAACTGAAACATTTATATGTGACAAACATGACTTCAAGGGGTCCAGACTGTTTCATTTTACCATAGGAAACAGAGAAGCAACCTATTGGAGAAATGGTGCAAATGTTCCAAAGGACCAAAGAAGGACACCACACTGAAAATCTCAGGAGATTTCCCAGAACTGCAAAAGGTGCTGTTTGGCAACTTTTCAAAAATGCAGACTGCTCGTTTGAGGGGGCATCGCAGAGAAAGTCAAGAGAAAAAAAAAAAGGCCAAACCTGATAATTTCTTAATAAATTCCTTCTATAACTGCAAGAAGATTCCCCCCCCCCCATTGTACTTTCATGCTTGGGAAAGGGCGGGCCTTGGGGGCGGGGGGTCTTAAACTAATTATTTTTTCTAGTATCCTCTTTTAAAACAAAGATCTCTGGAGAGAATCCTGTTAAAGAGTAGGGTCTCGATTCTTTAATATTCTATTGGCTTTGAGGATTTGAAAGTGAGCTAATATCTTCCATACAGGCCCTGTGACAGTCAAGTGTGAAACCAATGTTCCATATTAAGAGACGTGAGGGTAAATGAACTTTGTGTCAGGTTAAGTGACTAAAAAAGATTTGTGCTCCAAGCCATCAAACTTTCAAGCAACTCTACTCTGGACACGTGGAGGGGAGGGAGGGCGGGAGGTGGGGGTGCAGGTCGGTCTTAGGGCCTGGGACTTCTGATCCCAGAATTTGGACCCAAGTTCACCAGGGCAGTTCCGGTGTCTCCCCTCAGTCTCTAGGGAGGAAATCTTGGCTCCTTCCACCCGTGAGGGCTCCTTACTTACCCTTTCTCCCGCTCTTCCTCGGTGAGAAGGGGTAAGGGGATATTGGGTACCCTCTCCCAATGTGGCAAACACCCTAAAACGACAGAGACAAGACGTGTCCTTTAAACTCCTGCTGGGAAGCGGTGGGGGGGGGGAATAGGGGAGTCCCCACCACCTGCCGGGCACTTCCAGCCCGCCGCGTCCCGCAGCGCCCTCGCTCGGCCAGGGCCGGGACCCGGGCCCCACGGCGGAGGAGACCCCCCCGGCCGGGAGGAGCAAGGGGCTGAGGGACCGGGTGTGGAGGCGCGGGCTTCCGGGCCCGGTCATCCAGGACCGAGAGGGAGAGGTGGAGGAGGTGGAGGACGAAAGGGAGGAAGAGGAGGCGGGGACGGGGAGAGACACGGACACCGGCCTCAGATAAACACGCGCACCAACACATGCTCGCAGGCGCCACGGCGCCCGCCGGCCCTCCCTGTCCCAGGCAACGTCCACCCCGGCCGGGGAAATCCTCCCTAGAGAAGGAACCCGCCCCCAGGTCCCCAAGACAACCGAAAGCCGGCTGCTTCGGAGATAGCTGCCCGCACCCCCCAACCCCACAGCCCCCCACCCGCCGGCCGGCGCCCGCCCCGGCTCCGCACCCGCAGCGCCGCGCAGCCCAGGGGAAGTCCTCCCCACACGCCCCACCCACCCCCACAAGTCCCGCCCACCGCCACGCCTACCCTCCCTGAGAGCGTCCCGCCCACCGCCACGCCTACCCTCCTTGCGAGCGTCCCGCCCACCACCTGCCCAAGCCCCGCCCCGGCCCGGCCCTCCAGCGAGCTCGGAGCAGCGAGTGGCCCAAACAAGCTGAAAGCCCGCCTACCAAGCGCCACCGGGGGTTGGACCCAAAACCTGGCTTGGATCTTCCAGGAATCAGAAATAGCACTGGTGCAACAAGCACTACCTTAAGAACCTCTAAGCTCTATAAATCTTAGACTCTCCCAGAAGAGGTTTACAATAGGGCAAAACCTTAGATACATAAGGCCATATAGCATGAGGCTAAATGAAAGGACCTCCAAGATAGAGAAACAAGAGCCAGATAATGTGTGACTGTTGTTCTTAATGTACTGTTATTTCTCATCTCTTTTGTTGTCCCTTGGTTATCTCATATTGTTACAATGTCTTACCTTGTTATCTGATATATTGTATATATGTGTACTTGTTTATTTCAAATAGGATAGGGAAGGGGGAAACAAGATGAGGGGAGAAGGTGGGGGAGGGAAATGGGGACAAAAACATGAGAAGGGGTAGCAATGATTGTTAAGTAATGCACCTATCTGGCAAATATAATGTAACCCTTATATTAATTACAATAAAAAAGAATATTAATATTCATTAAGAAAGGAATGTTCATGAAATAGATATGCGGGGTGTCTCTGGGAAGAATATTCTAGAAATAAGTGAGTGTAGTATTTTCCTGGGAGAAAACCAAAAGACTTTTGCATTTGAAATTTTATACTTTTATTATATAATCAAAATAGTACATCAAAATTGCCACCACAATCTTTGTATGATCTACAGTGATCCTTTGAGATGAATTCTATCCCTCTTTTACAGAAGGAAAAGTGAGGTTCACAGAATTTATGTTACTCATCCCAGGTGATTGTATTCAGGTGAAGAAGCCAGAATCACAATGAAGGTCTACATCCCACAAGAACTAAACACATTAGTTCATGCTGACCTTGAACTCATGATCTTCCTCTTTCCACCTCCCAAATGCTGTGCTTAGAGGCATAGAAGCATGTACTACCATACCCTACCTGATCCTCTTTGTGTTGTTGTTTTATTTTTGGTAATAGTACTTGGACTTGTACTCAGGGCTTCAGTCTCTCATCTGGCTTTTTCACTCAAGTATGCCACTCTACCATTTGAACCATCCCTTTCATTTCTGGTCTTCTGCTGGCTAAGTGACAATAAGAATCTCACAGACTCCTTTTCTTTTCTTTTCTTTTGCCATTCCTGTAGCTTGAACTCAGGGCTGGAACACCGTCCTTAGGCTTTTTCCTTAAGGCTACTGCTCTGCCACTTGAGCCACAGCACCACTTCCAGCTTTTCTATGATACCAAGGAATCGAACCTGGGTCTTTGAGCATGCTAGGTAAGCACTCTACCACTAGGCCAAACTCAGGGCCCCTTTCACAGATTTTTCTGATCCCTATGGCAAAGATAATGATTAATTCATCATTTGCTGTTTTCCCATTCTTTAGACTGAATGTTCTTTCCCTTTTCTTAATTACCTTCATCAAAAGGCTTCCTGAATATTGCAGCAACCCAAATGCCCTTCAGTAGATGATTGGATCAAGATGTAGTATTTATACACAATGGAATTTAATGCTGTTATCAGAAAGAATGACATCGCCCCATTTGTAAGGAAATGGAAAGACTTGGAAAAAGACATATTAAGTGAAGTAAGCCAGACCCAAAGGAACATAGGCTCAATGGGTTCCCTCATTTGTAATAATTAGTACACACCTAGGACTCTCCTAGCAGAGGATTACAATAGAGCAAAACCTAGATACATAAGGTCATATAGGATGAGGCTAAATGAAAGGATCTCCGGGATATGGAAACAAGAGCTTTATCTTGTGTGATTGTTGTTCTTAATGTACTATGCTATTTCTCTTTTCTTTGGCTGCCCTTTTGTTAATCTCATATTGTTATTGTATCTGACTTTGTTACCTGTCGTATTGTATATATGTTTGTTTATTTGAAACAGGAAAGTGAAGGGGGGAAAACAAGATGATTGGGAAGGGAATGGGAAGGGAAATGGGGACAAAAACGTATCAATGTATGAGAAGTAATGCACCTACTATCTGGTGAATATAACTGTAACCCCACTATACATTAAAATTTTTCTAAATAGCTTCCTGAACAATCAAAAAAAAAAGACCCTCTAAACTCACCAAGATACTTCAATCTAGAGATCCACAGAAATCTAAAATCTAAGAAATCGTGTTTTCAGCCCTATCTCCTTGGTTTACAGGTAAGGAAAAGAAGAGGACCCTTTCCCCTCCCCCCCCTGCCACCTACACACACACACACACACACACACACACACACACACACACTCACCAGGGCAGCTTACCTTAACAGCTAGCAGTGACAAGGGGCCCTAAGAGCTCTGTCTTTCCTAGGCAGCTGCTTGTTGGGTATTTTCTCTACTCACTTGCACACAGAATACTATTCAGTTTTGCTGCCTTCTGGCAAATCAGGGGTAATACAGAACTGGTGGTATACTGTACTAGAATCTTAATCTTTTGTCCTGAAATTGCACAAAATCTTAACTAGTTTTTTGTCTTTTATTGTAACCTACAAAAAGTAAACTAGTACATCTAAACAGACATAAAATAATTATTTTCTCCTTTCTTTGCCTTTCCTCAAATTAGACATTTATCATTTCTGGCTTTTCTTCTGAAAAGTATCAAAATACAAATTCATAAATTGTATGTTATAAATTACTCTGCCACTCTGAAATCACTTAGCACTAATACAAATGTTATGTTCTGATACTCAACATTAAAAATCAAATCAATTCTGTTGGTCCAGAGTGTGGCCTAGTGGTAGCGTGCTCGCCTAGCATGCACAACGCCCTGGGTTTGATTCCCCAGAACCATATACACAGAAAAGGCCAGAAGAAGTGCTGTGGCTGAAATGTCAGAGTGCTAGCCTTGAGCAAAAAGTATCCAAGGACAGTGCCCAGGCCATGTGTTCAAACCCCAGGGCTGATCTAAAAAAATAAACTTAAAAAAAAAAAAAGCAAAAGGGCTGGAGGCAAGGCTTGAGTAAGATTTTGAGTGTAATCCTCATTGTTGCCAAAAGGAGAAAAAAATGATATAAAAGATTTTGATTCACTTTTTTAGGAACAGTTACAACTCTCTCTCAATAATGTAGGATTACTTTGGGCCAGCAATCCAAGGAGCTTTCTTTTCCTATCTCATTTTCAAATTAATTGGTTGCTTAGTCTCAAAAATCAGGTCACACCTAGGCATGGAAACACATCATTATAATCCTATAATCCCACCACAAGAGATGCTGAATGAAGCGGATCAAAAGTTCAAAGCCACCCTGAACTACACAACAAGACACTATCTCAAAAAAAGAAAAGGAAAAAATGAGTTCAAGATTCACACCTTCAGGACTGGAAGTGTGGCTCAAGTGGTAGAGCTTCTGCCTAACAAGTGGAAAGCCTACAATTCAAACCCAGTCACCAGCAAGAAAATGTTTTTGAAAAAAAATAAAACAGTGCAGAGAATATTTTTGTATAATAATGAAGATCCACACACCATCTTTGTGTGTGTGTGTGTGTGTGTGTGTGTGTGTGTGTGTGTGTGTATCAAAGCTGTCAGGGAATAAACACAAGTCCCCATACATTGAGCTATAGTGCTAGCCACACTCCAAAAGCTTTCAGTAAAAACCGTTTTTTGTTTATGTGTTTGTTTGTACACCTTTTACTTTATCCACCTTGGTTTTCACAAGTCTGGGAGAAACTAGAACCAAAGAGAAAGATCCTACAGCAAGCTCCACAGACAGGCTCCATTCCCCACTACATGGGTGACCTACCTCTGTCTTTCATAGAGCAGAGGTCGGGCAATGATGCCAGCCCACTATACTTATTTGGTACACTGGGTCAAGGTTCTTCACCTCCAGAAAGGAGGAGGTGGATAACTGATAGGCACCATTTTGTTAGGGCCAGATTGGGAGGAAGTTGTGCTTTCAGCTCTCCACTGAGCTAGGGATTGGAAAAGAAGTAAACAGAGTGCCAGCTCACCCAAGTTCTTACCACCTTATCATAGATGCCAAGTGGGCTAGAAGTCCCAGCAAGCCAGTGGTCCCTACTTACTTATAGGGGCCAGAGTAGTCACACATTCTTTCTGAGACGTATTGATACTGAGTGCAAGTGGAAGACTCATTTACTCTGGGCCAGGCGACAGAGAGTGAAAAAGGAACCAGAATACAGCTGTGATGAGCCCTGTAACTCACTACCTCTTTATATCTTGTTGTGGGTCCTGGCTCAGCTCATTGCTGAACCTCATTGACATTACCCTGGCTGGGAATCACAACAGGACATGTTTCTGCCAGGCAAGAGCTACATCAGCTACTGAGCCAACACCACCCTGTGGGGGAATGAGTGTTGATGCCTGCTTGGACTGAGCGAGATGGAAAATCAGCCTCCTAGCCCGCCCTACTGGAACCTGGAGAGAAAGAGTACAGTTCTTGCATCAGTATTTGGCTGGAACAGCATACGTACTGCCAGGAAGCTATGGGCTGGGGAACTAACTGGCTTGTCTTAAAGCCATTTTTGTATGTTTGTTGGCAGTTCTGATTTGGAGGCTTCTGCAGGGCCCTGGCTGGGATGTATGGGAGACAATAAGGAAATCCAAGGAACTCAGGCATCAGCTCCCTAAGCAATCTATCTCTTTTCAATCTTCACAATCTTCCTAGGATTCTGGGGTGTGTGTGTGTGTGTGTGTGTGTGTGTGTGTGTGTGTGCCCACACATACACAGGAAACCTGGATCTTGAACTTAGGGCCTGAGTCTGTCCCTTATCTTTTTCATTCAAGGCTGGTGCTTACCACTGGAGCCACAAATCCACTTTCTATTTGTTTTGTTTGTTTGTTTGTAAATAATTGCAGATATGAGTCTAACACCGACTTCCTACTTGGGCTGACCTCAAACTGGGATCCTGCTTCAGTTTGTCCTGACCAGAGTTTTGTTTTTTGTTTTTTGGGGGGTTTTTTTGGTCCAGTCCTGGGGCTTGAACTCATGGCTTGGGCACTGACCCTGGGCTTTCTTGAGGCTAGCACTCTACCAGTTGAGTCACAACACCACTTTCAGCTTTTTCTGTGTATGTGGTGCAGAGAAATCCATCGCAGAGCTTCATAAATGCTAAGCAAGCACTCTACCACTAGACCATGCTACCACTAGGCTCACAGAATCTTTTTGTAAATACTTTAACAGAGGAAATGTCAAGAAGGTAAAAACTTTTAGAGTACATGCAAGCATGAATTAGAAACTTACCTAACTTTGAACTATTAAAAGCAGTATGTGGCCATGAATTCGGCCTAGTGGTAGAGTGCTTGCCTAGCATGCTCGAAGACTTAGATTCGATTTCTTGGTACCACATACATAGAAAAAAGCCAGGAGTGGTGCTGAGGCTCAAGTAGTAGAGCTCTGGACTTGAGAAAGCCCAAGGACAGTGCTCAGACCCTGAGTCTAGGCCCAGGATGGGGGGGAAAAAAGCAGTATGTATCAATTTCCAATCTCAGAGCAAGAGTCAATAAAATAAGTATTTTGTTGCTCTTCATTTACACAAAAATAAATTCTAAAAATTTCAAAATAAATTCAGATTTGGGAATTTCTAGATTTTTACTTCAATTCTGGATTTTTAATAGATTAAGAAGCATTATAAAACTGTGAATTCAGTCTGGGAGGTAGCTCAGTGGCAAAGCACTTAACTACCAGGTGCAACATCCTGGGTTTGATCCCTAATACCAAAAAAGAAAAGACAAAAAAAAAAATACAGTTAAAAAAATGTGAATTCTAGCCAGGTATGGATAACTCAATCTTTTAATCTTAGCTACTCAGGAGATTGAGATCTGAGGATCATGGTTCAAAGCCAGCCCAGGCAAGAAAGCACATGAGACTCTTGTCTCTAATAAACTAACAAGCCAGAAGTGGAGCCATGGCAAGATACATAGCAGTAACCTTGAGCAAATGAAGCTCAGAGACAGCACTAGACCCTAAGTTCAAGCCCTAGGGCACCTCCCCCAACATCCCTGTCCCCACCCAAAAATGTATTCTATGGATGATCCCCTTATTAAAAAAGACATTTTTTTTTCTTTTGTAATAATCAAATAGTAACAAGAACAACAAAAATTCTCCAAGTCATATGTCCAAACATTCCAGGTGCACAAATACAAGGAAATCATGGTACATGTTTAAACAACCCGGGAGTGTTTTGCCTATAGAATAAAGGCCTAGGGAAGAACTGACCTTGATGAACTTCAAGGGCTGTTTTGAACAGAAGACATTACATTTATCCTGTGTGACCTAAGAGGAAGGAATTGGGATAAATAAGATCAAGTTACGGGAAGGAACATTTCGATTCATTATACATATTGCCTTTTGTAAAAACCTAGAGAACTTTGAAAACAGAACAGATTGTCTAGAAACAGTGATTTCTTTTCCATGGGAAAACCTGGGCAACTTAACGGGGATATTATTGATGGAACTCCTAAGACTGTGATTCTTGCTGTCTCTATTATCATGTTTTATCCTACTGGAGAAATACACCCCAAGACACATATTAAAACTGAATTCATGGTCTGGGATGTAGCTCAGTGGCAATGTGCTTGCCTAGCAAGTGCAACATCCTGAGTGTGATCCCCAGTACCAAAACAAAACAAAATGAATTCATGGAAGAGAATAATGACTTTCAGAGTATGCTAGATAGGGCCCTTTGTCAATTACAAAGCAACTTGAGCCAACCTAAGCATTACCCTACTACACTCTGCTGATCCTGTGTTGCACAGCAAAGACAGCCATCCTGTCTTAATGTCCTTCCTACAGAAAGATTTTGTGCCCTGTATTACAGCCTCCCTTGGTTGTTTGTTCATTTGCTCATTCATTTATCTACTTATCTAGGCAGGCAATGCAAGAGTTGAACTAAGGACCTTCTGTATACTACACAGCAGTTTATTACTTGAGCCATACTCCCAATTCTTTTTTGCTTTTGGTTTTCATTTTTGTAGGTTTTCTTGCCTGTACTGAGGTCTTGCTTAGCTTTTCCTGCCCAAGGCTGGTGCTCTACTATTTAGGCCACACCTCCACTTCCAGTTTTAGCTGACTAATTGAAAAGAGTCTCTCATATTTGTTTTCTTAATCTGGCTTCAAAGTGAGAGATCCTCAGATCTCAACATTCTGTGTAGCTATGATTACAAGCATAATCAGCAGCTGACGATTTTAAGGTAATTCATTCACAAGTCATTATATACTTAATAGTTCAGTGTTTTTGTTTTTTGCAGTAGTAAGAAGAATAACAACTACACTTCTGAAACAGTCTGTAAGCTATAAAACATCTGTAAGAGAAATGGCAGAGGTGATTAATAATCATGTATGGCCTCTTGAAACAACAGCTGTAAAGTAAATGGAAATTATAACAACGGTCAGAGACAAGAACAGATATATGTTACTCTTCACAGTTAAGAACAGATTAGTAACCCAGCTTCTAAATAAAACAGAACACAGGTATAGTATACTGTCCTGGAATTGTAGACTGTTAAAAGTAACCTTAATGTATTGGTCAGTTAGTGCTGTATAACAAATCACTCTAAAACTACTTCAAGAAATATGCTGTTCCATGGGCCATGGTGGCTCACGCCTGTAATCCCAGCTACTCAGGAGACTGAGATCTGAACATTGTGGTTCAAAGCCAGCCTGGGCACTAAAGAACATGAGACGCTTATCTCCAATTAACCACTAGAAAATGGGAAGTAGGGTTGTGGCTCAAAGGGTAGTACCATTGAGCTAAAGAGCTCAGGGACAATGCCCAGGCCCATGGGTAGGGTGGTAGCCTTGAGCTGAAGAGCTCAGGGACAATGCCCAAGCCCAGAGTTCAAGCCCTATGATCCATCAAAAAAAAAAAAAAAAGAGCCGGGAGTTTGGCCTACGGGTAGGGTGCTCGCCTAGCATGTCTGAAGCGCTGGGTTCGATTCCTCAGTACCACATGCACAGAAAAAGCCAGAAGTGGTGCTGTGGTTCAAGTGACAAAAAGTATCCAAGGACAGTGCCCAGGCCCTGAGTTCAAGCCCCAGGACTGGCCAAAAAAAGGAAAAAAAAAAGAATTTGTTCAAAAATGAAAGGTTTATCTAAAGCAAAATGAGAACTAATTCCATAATTACTGCTGCAATATTAAGACTGTTAAAGGATAATTTTCAAAATGGGTAAATATAAAAATTAATTGAACGTGTATGTTAAAGACTAACTCATTAATAAATAAGGGAAACCGAAAGACATCATAATCTATTCAAAAAAGAATTGAAATAGACATGGAAGCAATCAGATGTACTGAAATTAATGTGCTGATAGATTAAAACACATAGGTAGTATAGTATTAAATTCTAATGTTGGGGATCCTCTTTTCTACAGAAAGGACATCAATTGTATGTCTGTGATAAAATCCATTTACACATCCATAGAGAATTATAATTTGCATTTTATTAAAAGTAAGTTTTCTCTAACTTCCTGAGTTGTAAAATAGGTCAGTCAAGGACAGCCCAAAGTATAAGTCCCAACAGTATTGGAAAACTTTGAAGGACAGACCAGGCAATGTCAGACAAATCTCTCAAAATTCTTGCTGACAAGGTTTCTAGAAAGACATTAAAGAGAAAACTGGGAGACTCTTGCTGATTAGATGAAAACCTTAAATGTCTAATGTATTTGGGTTCTTCCTTTTTTTTTTTTTTTTTTTGTCAGTCATGGGGTTTGAACTCTGGTCCTGGTTGCTGTCCCTGAGCTCTTCAGCTCAAGGCTACTGTCCTTGAGCCACACGGCCACTTTCAGTTTTCTAGTGATTAATTGGAGATAAGAGTCTCACTGACATTTTAGTGCCCAGGCTGGCTTTGAACAATAATCCTCAGATCTCAGCCTCCTGAGTAACTAGAATTACAGGTGTGAACCACTGCACCCAGCTTACTGCTGCTGCTTCTGTTTCTTCTTCTTCTTCTTCTTCTTCTTCTTCTTCTTCTTCTTCTTCTTCTTCTTCTTCTTCTTCCTCTTCTTTTTGCATTATATGAGACAAAGAAAATGGAATAGCAGGGTACGGGTGGCTCACACCTGTAGTTCTAGGTTACTTAGGAGTCTGAGACCTGAGTTAGAACCTAAGGATTGCTGTTTGAAGCTAGACGGCACATAAAAATCCATGGGACTCTTATCCCCACTGAAGGACCAAAAAGCCAGAAGTAGAGCTGTAGCTCAAGTGGTAGAACACTAGCTTTGAGAAAAAGCTCAGGGACAGAACTTAGCCTCTGAGTTCAAGCTCTAGGATAACAACAGAAAACAAGAGGAAAGAAGGAAGGAAGGAAAGAAGGAAGGAAGGAAGGAAGGAAGGAAGGAAGAAAGGAAGGAAGGAAGGAGAAAATTAATATGCATGAGAAGATATATTCGACATTATTAGTTAATTGAAAAATGCAAATCAGAGCCATAATGCGAATCATACCCTCTAGGAAGAATCTTTTTTATGAATAATAATGTTAATGGAGTGGAGAAATTGGAAACATGAATTGCTGGTTGAAAGGTAAAATTATGTAGTCACTATAGAAAACAATATGGTGCTCAAAACAATATAGTTGCTCAAAAAGCTGAATATAGAAGTACCATAAGACTAGCAACTCCATTTCTACATATATACCAAAAAGAATTCAAAGCAGGGCCTCTAACGGTTACCTGTACTTGTATACCAATGTTCCTATTAATATTGTTCACTGATGGGGCTCAGGACTGTAAGGAAAATGGAGGAGAATGGAAAAGGAATAGCTGGAACTCGATTGGCAACCGATGAGGACTGTTTATAGAGGAACAGCGAGGAGTCCTGACCTTCCAGCAGGATTGGAGGTTGTGCTAGGGACTGGACTCAATCCTTCAAGGACATGTTATGATGTGATTATCATAGGCTCATGTATTGAGCATACCCACCCCCCACCCTGCAAGCTGGTGGCACTATTTTGCAAGATTCTGAAAACATTAGAAAGTAGGGCCTAGCTAGGGGAAGTAGTCTACTAGGTCCTTTGAAGGTTATTACTGATTCCCAGCTCGCTCCTCTGTCTCTGCTTCCTGACTTCTATGAAGGTAGCAAACTCTTCTACATGCTCTGGCTGCCATGATGTTCTGCCTCTTGCCAGCCCAGAATCAATACAACCAAAGTCAATCAACTGAAGTCTTTGAAACTATGAGCCAAGATAAAATCTTTTCTGCTTTAAGGTGTTCATGTCAATATTTTGTCATAGTGATAGAAAAAGTAATACAATATCAACATATTTTAAACTGAGCAAGCTTGAAAACAAAAACAGAAATTGTAAATGTACTAGTACCTTCCCTTAACCTTTTCTGGAGATAGTCACAAAACCTAGGAAGAATTTTCAGACCTTCCCTTGAGGCAGGTCCTAAGACCTTCAGGGATACTTTCTTAATGCCTATATGAAAGGAACCAGAGGACATAGAGTGGCCAATGATAATCTAAACAAATAAGTTTTGCTGTTTTCCTTATCAACAGAGAATATCTTCATTGTGCAACCCTGTTTGTCTGTATAGAAATACTTCATCCAATATAGCATAAAAATTCACAGTGCTAACCTACTTTGGGTTGTTTCATTTCCTGATGAAGGGCCTCCTATCACCTAGAACTGATATTTAATTAGATAGATAGATAGATAGATAGATAGATAGATAGATAGATAGATAGATATAAATAGATAGATTTGCTTTTCCATTTTTAATCTGCCATTTATTTTAAGGATCTCAGCTGTGATCCTAGGATGGACGAGTGAAAAACTGTTTCTCTTTCAGTATGTCACTATAATTAAAAGGAAGGTGATTTCAACAATGAGATTCCAGATTCTTGATATCTCAAATCGGGAACTAAACTCTCTCCCTCTCTCCCTCTCTCCCTCTCTCCCTCTCTCCCTCTCTCCCTCTCTCCCTCTCTCTCTCTGTCTCTCTCTGTCTCTCTCTGTCTCTCTCTGTCTCTCTCTCTCTGTCTCTCTCTCTCTCTCTCTCTCTCTCTCTCACACACACACACACACACACACACACACGCAAAAGGTAGCCAAGGAGAGAAAAAGAAGTACTTTAAGGGAAATCTATGTCCGCCAAGGTTAGTGTTAAGCTAGAGTTCAGGAAGCCTTGTCCCAAAAGACCATCAGAGATGGTCACCAGTGTAAAAGCAAGGGAGTCTTTATTGCAAGCTCGAGCTTGGGTCTCCCTCGCACACGGCTGCAACGGGTGATGCTGAGAGGCCCCGAGCCCAGGGGTACAGCACCTTTTATACATTTTTTGCAGGGGGGAGGGCTGAGCACACATCATAGTACCTTGTAACAAATCACTACACACAGTGGGAAAAATCATAACACAACTCTATAGTATGATTGGCACGTTACCAAGCAGGAAAGGATCAGAAACAAATTAGTGGTTAGGTCCGAGGGTTGACGTTCTTTGAACTGGTTGGGTGACACCACTAGGGTGACTCAAGAGGATGCTGCTAAACTTGAGGGCTTCTGGTCTAGATAGTGATGACCAGACTCCAGGAGGGGCTGTTTTGGTATTCCAGAGGTAAGCACCATCTGTGGTTCTGGGAATTGTTTTTCCTAGCAGTAGGGCAGAAGTGGTTCAAGGGTCACAGCACCACATAGGGTCTCAGCAGTAAGGCAGTGAAGCGGGTTACAGAAGCAGAACTAGCAGTTAGTTAGTGACTACAAAATGGTAGTTACAGTTTTTTAGTTTCTCATTAGGTCAAAAGCAAACCTTTGAAAAGTTACATAGTTTCAGCTTTCTAGGGCTCTTAGAATGTGGGAGCAATGCTTAGCAGTGACAGTGGGCTGATCTTTGGGAAATAAGGGGCCTGCAACCATGCAAGGCTGAAGTAGAGCTTTTCCTGAAAAGTCAGACACATATGTTTCCATTGCACAGGTGCCTCCTTTTGCTTAGCCCAGCATCTTTTTACCCTTCAGGAGAAATTATAAGGCAAAATGACTGCAAATTACTGACAAGGAAGTGTGGCTATGGGAGGTACTAGGGAGGAAATAGAAGTACCCAGGTGTTTCCCTAAGTCTGATGAGAGGGGAGATTCATTCTTTCCCCATAGCACACTGCCTCAATCGGAGAAAAACAGGCAAACTCAATGTACATCACCAGATATGAATGAATAAATCTGGTTTATACATGTAAATGATGTCATTATCAAGTCTTTAACGAGAAAAGAATTCTAACACATGGTTGAACCTTCTACCAGGCTGATTGAGCCTTTATAAACATCATACTAAGTAAAACAAACAACACACACACACCCCCAGCAAAAAAAAAAAAAAAAAAAAAAGTTTGATATGTCTTCTATGGATATACTCCCATCCCCCCTTTTTTTGTTTCGCCTGTGTTGGGGCTTGAACTCAGGGCCTGGGCACTGTCCTTGGACCCTTTTTGCTCAAGGCTAGCACTCTGCCACTTTAGCCACAGTACCACTTCTGGCTTTTTCTGTGTATGTGGCACAGGGAAATTGAGCCCAGTGCTTCATGCATGCTAGGTGAGCATGCTAGCACTAGGCCACACTCCCAGTCCAAATTTCTCCACTTTCATGAAATACAATAGTCAAATAGTACCTACAATAGTCAAATTCATAGGAACAGAAGACTGGGGGTTTTGAGGGAAGAAAAATGGGGGGATTTTTATTGAATAAGTATAGCATTGAGGTTTTGTTTGGTTGGTTGGTGAAAAAGTCCTAAAAATGGATAATGGGAGTAACTGGACATCAGTAAATTGTATGTTTACTGACAACACTAAATTGTATGCCCAAATTGGGTGCAGTGGCTCATGCCTGTAATCCTAGCTACTCAAGAGGCTGAGATCTGAGCATCAAGGTACAAAACCAGCCCAGTCACAAAAGGACCTGAAACTCTAATCTCCAATGAACCTCTAAAGATGGGGAAGTAGGGCTTGGCTCAAGGGTAGGGCAGTAGCCTTGAGCTTAAGAGCTCAGGGATAGCGCCCAGGCCTAGTTCAAGCCCCATGACCCACCAAAAAAAAAAAAAATTGTATGCCTACTGGACAACACTAAATTGCATGCCTACTGAAATTTAAACAGTAATTTTTATGTGAATTTCCCCACAATGAAAAGAAGTCATTGATTGGAAATCCAACAGGTCAAACAGCCTTTTCAGAGCTACAGACACTTCACTTGGCTCTTTTAGTTTCTCTAAATGTATTAATTAATTGCATTTTCTGAGAGTTGTTCTCAGAAGAACAATTCAAAATAATAAAGCATTTTTCAAAAAAAAGCCATCATTTAGCTCTTCCTAAATTAAAAGTAAAGGAAATTTGCTTAATTTTTGTATGATTTTGTTTTCCTTTGTTGGGAGAGGGCTGTTAATTGGTGCACTGAGTGGGGGGGGGGGATGCTTCCTTATTATAACTAAATGTGTGTTTTATCATTGCACAAAGTTAAATGGATTTTTGTAAACTATGGGACTACTCATAGCCTTTAATATGCTAATGAGTATTTCTGAATCACCTCAACAGGATTTACTAAGAGACATTCCTGAGCTTATTTGATCAGGAATTCTTTGTTCTCTGCAAGCCCAAGTTAATTAACATCTCTCTCTGTACTATGCCTACAGAAGTTGAGCAGCAGACCTACAAACTAAGTGGGAGATTGTCTTTATACAACCTGTAATTGTGGCATAAATGTGTCATTTATTTTATCACAAAGCATTCTGAAAAGCATGTATCACTATTTTAAACATTTAAAGAACTTTAAATGTAGATTAGAAACAAAGAAGTAATTTTCTAAAGCAATTTCTTATCATTTCAGTTATTCTTTTGTGTACATAGATAGTGTTTAATACTCTGGTGGAAAATGCTGGCTAATGGAGATTACATAGAAAATTGATGTTAATTTTGTGATATACAGCTTCTAAACATTCTGGGGGACCTCCACCACTTGAGTCATGCCCCCTAGCACTTTTTGCTTTAGTTTATTTTGATGACATCACTTCAGTAGGTTATCTTATTTATGCCCAAATCAGCCTTCAGCAGGATCCTTTTACATATGTTTTACAGCTTAGTAGAGATGACAGTATTTGCTGTCACAGTCAACTACTGGCTGAGATGGGATCTCACTAACTTTCCATCAGGCTCCCACCCCACCAACTCTGGCTGCTTTTGCTCAAAAATAGCTGGAATTACAGGAATGGACTACCACTCTTGGCCTAATCTCTCTCTCTCTGTCTCTCTGTCTCTCTGTCTCTCTGTCTCTCTGTCTCTCTCTCTGTCTCTCTCTCCCTCTCCCTCCCTCTCTCTCTCCCTCCCTGCCTCCCTCTCTCTCTCTCTGTCTTTCCCTCTGTCTCTCTCTCTGTGTCTCTGTGTCTCTGTGTGTCTCTCTCTCTCCCTCCCTCCCTCCCTCCCTCCCTCTCCCTCTCCCTCTCCCTCTCCCTCTCCCTCTCCCTCTCTCTCTCTCTCCCTCTTCCTCTCCCCTCCTTCCCTCCCTCCTACTCCTAGGGCTTGAACCAGGGGGGCTAAGGTAATGTTTTACCTCATGAGACACAGCTTCACTTATAGCTTTTTTGGGGGGCAGGAGGGTTAGTTAATTGGATATGAGAGTCTTAAGGACTTTCCTATCCAGGCTACCTTTGAACCGCAATCCTCATATCTTAGCTTCCTGAGTACCTAGGATTACAGTAGTGAGCCACCAGTACCCACCACCATTTCTTAAAAATTAATTTAAACTGGATGAAAGTAGCTCATGGTATTAGCTAATCAGAAAGCTGAGATCTAAGGATGGAGGTTAAAGCCAACACAGGCAGGAAAGTTCATGAGACTCTTATCTGCAATTAACCACCAAAAAGTCAAAAGTGGAACTGAGGTCTCACATACACTATAATCCTAGTATTTAGGAAACTGAGGTAGGAGATCCAGTTTAAACTCTAGGTAAAGGCTATATGTACATATATATATATATGTGTACATATATAAATATATGCATACACATATGGATGAGCCCAATTTATTATTTTAGTGTTAGTTTTAAATGTGTTTTCACTAATAATTTCACACTCAGGCATAGAAAATTTCAAGGGTAAAGTTCATTAAAATATATCATGTGTGTGTATGTATGTGTGTGTGTGTGTGTGTGCTCGTGTGTGACAGAGAGAGAGAGAGAGAGAGAGAGAGAGAGAGAGAGAGAGAGAGAGAGGGAGAAGTTAGTATTTCTTTTCTTCTTTTGTTTCTTTTATTTGTAGTGCTGGAGATTAATCAAATCCAGGACCTTGTACAGACGAGACAAGCAAGCATTCTACCACTATCATCCCCGAAAGCATCAGAATATTTAAATAATTGCAAAAGCACAGATATGATGAAGTGACTGAGATCAAATAGCTAGTTTGATGGTTTCACACATTCTACAATGTTATGAAATATCTATCAATACAGACTAAGAGACTAGATTTAACAGGGGAAAGAAAATGTATAATTTGCTTACACACATTGGATGGAGAAGCAAGTCACTAAAAGCAATAAAGCAACAAACAACATGCTGTGAGAGTCCATGGGTTAATTCCTTTTGGATTCCTGAGGTTTTCCTGGAGGATGACACTGTAAGCTAAGATTCCCATACATGTTTCCACACTAAGCCAAGGTGCAGGATAGGAAAGAACAGAGATAATGACCTGGAAATGTAATTCTCTCTGCAAAGTACAGGGTGCATGAGGGACCTAGAATCAAATGAGACTAGAGAAAAATATATTGAGGCCAAGACATTAATACTAACAAACTTAGACTTTATGCAAGTAACAGGGAACTGAGGAACATTTTTGAACAGAAGATATAATCTATGTTTCAGAACAATTTCTCTGTAAGGGAATAGATGTGAACAGAATAAAACAGGAAGGCTAATTAGGATGTTAAAATTGTATAGTAAGAAATGATTGAACAGAAAGAAAGCAATAAATAGGAGAGAGATTAAAAGTAAAACTTAACTAAGCTCAGAAAATACCTTTGAATTCAAGAAACAGAATTTCTGTCAAACAGGATTTATCACATAGGGAGCTTCTATTACTCAAGTAGGTATAGGTAAATGAATACTGGTGTTGGTGACAAAGTTTAATATTCTCAGCAATAGCACTTGATTATTCTCTTGGTTTTCTTGCCTACCATTGAACAGCCTCCTTCTCCAGGGTCTACATCAGGTTAGGTGTTCAGAGCTGGATCATGATTGGTTCTAACTGTAGTACAGGCTATTAGGGAATGGAGTATCTTGATCACCTTCCTACCTATAGTTCTAAATTAGGAATAAAAAGACATTTAGCTGGGTGTCAGAGGTTCACACCTGTAATCTCAGCTACTTAGGAGGCTGAGATTTGAGGATTGTGGTTCAAAGCCAACACAGGCAGGAAAGGCCTTGAGACTCTTACCTCCAATTAACCACCAGAAAACTGATAGTAGTACTGTGACTCAAAGTGCTAGCCTTGAGCAAAAAAAAAAAAAAAACAGGAACAGGGCCAAGGCCCTGAGTTCAAACCCCACAACCACCACCAACATAAAAAGTATTTAATATTACATAGTGCCCTTCTGAAATTCCTGTCTACTTAGAACCTTAGAATATGACATAGAACTAGGGTCAGCAGGGGTCAAGATCCTATTTGAAATACTTAAAGTGGATATTGAAATTTTATTCCTCAGGGCCAGGAGTTTGGCCTACTGGTAGAGTGCTTGCCTATCATGCGCAACAATCTGGCTTCAATCCCTCAGTACTACATGCACTGAAAAAAGCTGGAAGTGGTGCTGTGGCTTAAGTAGTAAAGTACTGGGCTTGAGGAATGCCCAAGGCCAGTGCATAGGCCCTGAGTTCAAGCCCCAGGACTGGCAAAAAAAATTTTTTTCTAAAATCCAGATGAATAAATGTATTACTATAGGCAATGGTACTGTTGGTGAAACCGGTCTCCCAGTATCTTAGACAACAAACCAATTTCCAGATGTTTTTGTTTTGGCTAATATTGCTAAGAATTGAATCCAAACCTCTTGTAGTACAGGTTAAACAGCATTCTGTCACTAAGGTACAGTCCTAACTCTATTCTTTTTTTTTTTTTTACTTTATTGCTATTTTAAAGGTAATGTATGGAGACATTACAATTATATGAGTTAGGTAATGAGTATATTTCCTTTCCTACAGTGTCTTCCCACCCCTCACTCCTAGTCTCTTTCTCCCATCTCCACTCACGAGTTGTATAGTTCATTTCTATCAGTGTCCAGTGAATTCCATTGCTGCCCTTTTTCATCCTTTTTCCCTTGAGTTCTATACCCTAATTCTACTATTTTAAAAAAATTCTACTATTTTTGAGAAGTAGACAGACTGTTATGATTGGTGACTTGGGCAAGAGGATTATGACAGTTTACAAAACACTAAGCTATCTACCAATAGATATATTTCTAGCTTGTTTTATTTCCCAGGAAGTCTCTGTCCTCATTTGAAAATGTGAAAGAAAAGTGAGCTCTTAGATTAACTTATCACTATCCAAAGATTCATGTTTTGATTGATAAGACCCAAACTGAGCTTAGGAATGACCCTGAACTATTAAGAAACTTGCCAGAACCCTGGCACCTGTGATCCTAGTTACACCAGAGACTTGAGATCTGAATATTGTGGTCTGAAGCCAACCTAGGCAAGAACATTTGTGACATTCATATCCAACTAACCACCAGAAAACAACAAGAACAACAACAACAAACAGAATTGGAGCTGTGGCTCAAAGGGGTAGGTGTTAGCCTTGAGCAAAAAGTTCAGGAACAGTGCCCAGACCCTGAGTTCAAGCCCCATTACTGGAAACAAAACAAACAAAAATCCTTCCCAGAATCAATAAAGCATTTCAGAACTTCAGAGAGTGCTGAAAAACGTTCCCCCAAGATATGAAGACTGTAGTGGAGTGTGCCAAAGTCCCAAACAAAAAGGCCAAAAGATTGTAATTAAGGAAGCATATTGGATAATCTGTATGTGCTGCTATGAATACTTCTTTAGATCCCATTCCATACCTAAACAATTTTTGTTTTGTTTTGTTTTCTTTGTTTTTTTTTTTTTTTTTGGTCAGTTCCGGGGCTTGAACTCAAGGCCTGAACTCCGTTCTGGGGCACTACTCACTGTCCTAGAGCTCGACCACTTGAGTCATAGCACCACTTTTGTCTTTTCTATGTATGTGGTACCAAGGAATCAAACACGGGTCTTCGTGCATGTTAGGTGAGCACTCTACTACTAGGCCAAACTCCTGGTCCCTAAAAATAATCTTTAAATCAAACTAAAGGTTTAAAACTTGAATTTCAGCTGGGAGCCAGTGGCTCATGCCACTCAGGATGCTGAGATCTAAGGATTGATTTGAAGCCAATCAGGACAGCAAAGTCTGTGACACTCATTTCCAATTAACCAACAAAAAGCTCGAAGTGAAGCTGTGGCTAGTATTGAGTACCCGGGTCCTGAGTTCAAGCCCTAGGACTGGCATATACACACATACATACACAAAAATATTGGTGCTGTTTGGGGTATATAATAAAATATTCCTTTGAAGTCACCATCTGCAAGAACTCCATCTGCAAGTTTTATAGACTGCAATTCCCTAACTGCTTGCTCCTCTAATAACTCATATCATAATCACATGTCTATATAGCTGTCTATCTTCAACAAACCTATGCATAAACATAAAGTTTTCCTTGTCTTTGGGTCCTTATTTCTGAAGGCTCTGTGTCACATAAAACTTTGATTAAATAAATCTGTTATGCTTTGCTCTGTGTTTTTCTTTTGAGGAGTGTCAGCTCAGCTCCTCTAGATAGATGAGAAAAGCATCATACCTTTCAGTTTCTATAATATTAATACCATGGGTTGCACATGTTGACTGAAACATCTGGAGAATATTCACATGGGGATGCAAAGGGAGAGTGTGGAGGCTGGAGGTTGTGGAGGCTGGAGGCACAGCTCAAGAGGTAGAATGCTTGCCTGGCATGTGAAAGGTCCTGATTTCAGTCCTCAGAACCTTCCCAAAACAAATGAAACTGGGATTACAGATCTAAAATTGAGAAACGAAGACTAAAAACATGGAAGGGAAAAGAAAAGTGTCACCAGTAGTTAGTAATATAGAGTATAATTATAGTCTTACTAGACCATCTCAACCCAATTGTTTTCCTTCCATTACCAAAATCTATTCCTGTGTGGTGGAGAAGAGGAAACTAGAATCATTGAGGGCTAATGAAATTGGCCCATAAGGACCAGTGAAGATCTAGAAACTAAGTTTGGAAAAGTCATTTACCAGCACTTTGATTTCTCTTTTCCTTAGTAGCAAATGTAGCAACACCTTGTAAAACTGCAGTGCAGACGACTGCCTCTATTAGTGGTTTTAGTTTTGTTTTATTTTGTTTAATAAGAAAACAATATACACTAAGTATCTTGTTGCCACAGCTCCAATGCTTCTAACATAGTCTATTCATATATATAATGTCACACTGCAATGTAATTATCAGTTGGTTTCCCCTTCTGAATTGTGAGTTTCTTAAAGGTAATGCACCATTTCTATTCTTATTTGTAGTTCAATTAACTAGCACAATAGTTCACAGCTATGTAACTTACTTACTTATAACTTTTGGATAATTACAATAACAACGCTAGTTAAGGGCACAGACTAAGGCTACCTGGCAGAAATCCTGAGTCTACTGTTTATTAGTTTTGTGACTGCAGGAAAACTACTAAGCTTCCTCTTGGCCTGGGCCTCTGTTCCCTCATATGATATGGATAATAAACTCTGTCTTAGGTAGGGCTGCTGAAATAATAATACCATATACTACGTGGCTTAAACAACATTTATTCCTCATAATCCAGCATACTTGGACATCCAAGATCACTATGGCAACAAGTTCATCTGTAAATGTCCTCTTTCTGTTATGAAAACTGCTTCCTTTCTATAGCCTCCTCTGGAAAAGAATGTCAGAAAGAAAAAGGAGGAAGAGGAGGAACAAAGAAGAGGAGAGAGAGAGAAAGAAAAAGAAAAAGCAACAGAAGTTTCTTTGTTTTGTTCTAAGAAAAGTAGTGGGGTTTAAGTTAAGGTCTAGGCAAGGACTGTGCCATTAGACCAACTCCTCCAGCTCTAATGTCTGTTTTTGTTTGGGTTTTTTCTTTTTTATTTACTTTTTGGTTGGGTGTGGGTTTTGAACTTAGGGCCTAGGCACTATCCCAGAGCAACTTTATTCAAGGCTACCACTTTACCACTTTGAACCACAGCATCACTTCTGGTGTTTTGGTGGTTAATTGGAGGTAAGAGTCTTTCCTGCCCAAGAAATGCCTGTTTGTGTGTGTGTGTGTGTGTGTGTGTGTGTGTGTGTGTGTGTGTGTGTATGTGTGTGTGTGTTGGTAGTGGGGCTTGAACTCAGGATCTTCCATTTTACTTAGCTTCTTTTTATTTAAAAAAAAAAACTTTTGTATTTATTAGTTTTCCATCAGGTAATTCTATAGCTTCAAGATCTTCCCCTTTCAAAATTAAAACAAAACAACAACAACAACAACAAAACAAACCCCAAAGCTTAGAACTAGATCACTTGGCCCTTTCGTTTCTTGTCTCCTCCCAGTTCAAAATGCTTGCATCTCTTGATGGCCAGCATCCTCTTGGATTTGCAGTGTGGCTCAACACATTCAAGCACTCAAGCATTCTTCTTGGTGATTTTGGCCTTCTTTCGGAATACTGGCTTGGTCTGCCCTCGGTAGCAGCTCTGTTTCTGATCACAGCACCTCTTCCCTTGGGCATACAGGGAATCTTTGCCCTTCTGGGTTACGTTTTGTGAGGCTGATGCTTGCTACACTTCTTCCAAAAAGTCCTTCTGGTTTTAGGTACTCTGACCCTCTTTGCAGCAGAGCCATCCGGAGCTCCAGAGAGCACAACACACAACACATGCCTCTCGCTGCTCTGAGGAAAAGCTTTTACTTAGCTTCTTGGCTCAAGGGATATCTGTACCACACCTCCACTTCTAATGTCTCTGCTTATAAGGACATTAATCTTCTCTTCAAGAAGTCTCCACCCCCATAACCTCCCTCAGAGGTCCCACCTCTACTACCAGCCCAAATAGAGATTAGGATTTGTGGAGGGGCACAAACTTCCAATTTATGATTACCTCCTCATCAATTATGGTCTTTAAAGTACTCAGGAGAGTAGTAGGTGTGTAAAAAAATGCTCTGTATGTGACCAATATACACTGATATATTACTGAATTATTATATAGATTAAATCCTTTGACATGTTATACTGGTATCCAATCTAGCCCTCATTATTTTATTATATATTTTTCTGTTATTTCCCTCATGGTGCATTTATAATCCATATGTTAATTTACTTATCTACAAACAAGTCCCATGAAGGCAAGTTCTTATCTGTTATGTACTCTGCTTAACACAATACTTACATATAGCAATATTTAATGATGGCTTGGTAAAGAGATAAATTGACGAGTGATCTACTTTTGCCCTATATAAAGTTTGATGAAATCTTTCTCATATAGCTCAGATTAAACTTCCTGGTTCAAATTTTATGGAGGTGTGTGTGTGTGTGTACGTATGTGCATGTGTGTGCAAGATAGAAAGAGAGAGAGACAGAGAGACAGAGAGAGAGAGAGAGAGGGGGGGAGGGGAGAAAGTGAGAAAGTAAATCAGAGTCTGGGTTTTATACCTGAGCTTCTTCTGCTCAAGGTTAGCACTCTACCACTTGAGTCACAGCACCTCTTCTAGCTTTTTTTTTTTTTTTTGGTAGTTCTTTTTTTTTTTTTTTGCCAGTCCTGGGCTTGAGCTCAGGGCCTGAGCACTGTCCTTGGACTTTCTCAAGGCTAGAGCTCTACCACTTGAGCCTCAACACCACTTCTGGCTTTTTTCTATGTATGTGGTACCGAGGAATCGAACCTGGGTCTTCATGCATGCTAGGAAAGCACTTTAACCACTAGGCCAAACTCCCGGCCCTTTTTGGTAGTTCTTAATGGCTGAGTTGGTTTTGCGACATAATCCTCAGACCTCAGTCTTCTGGGTAACTAGGATTATAGGCTTGAACCACAGGCACCCAGCTTCTAGTTCAAACTGAAAAGGAAGTTAAGGTGCTCTAGCAACACATCAGGCAATCTGGAGGGGAAGATCTTCCTGTGGTCCCAGAACTACCTGAAAATGAAATAATACGTAGCTGTATCATCATGCAATAGAGCCATTTTGTATAGTTCCCTGATTGAGGAGAATAATCCCAATCTTATGCCTTCTGTTTTGACTTTGACTTCCTGTACTGTATGCTCTTCAGGGCAGTTTTGAGATTGGAATAACCACCAGTCATGTCATGTCCTTACAGAAGGACTGATTCACTCACTGGAATAAAGTTACAGGTTACTTCACACACTCTTTTTCTTGTGCAGGCAAGATTTATGTAGAAAGGCAGTTAATGCTGAAGGATTATTTAAACTGACCCTTTTGTTGGGACACTACCAATATTTGTGAAGTAAATGCTAACACAGAATCTTTATAACAACACATGCACCAAAACAAAAAAATGCAAAAAAAAAAAAAACATGTAAATCTTTCCACATGCTTTTGTTCTTTGATTCTTCTATACATTTATCCAGGGAGGATAGCAACAAAGGAAGAATATGTAAACATTTTAATCATTTCCAACATGCCATCTGTGACAATTCATCATGCTAAAATCAGAAAGGATGGGATCACTTTTCCATTTCCTTAAGGTCACCAAGGACAGACAAGCTCAGGACATACTGTATTTGTCAGAAGCAAAAGAGATGACTGGGGAGGTGGCAGTGACAAATCTTTTCTAGGCTCAGCTCATTTTCCTGAAGAATGTGTGTCCCCTTCTGACATTTATCAAAAGAAATTCAATTTTATAAAAAGAAGGATGTCAAATCATAGTACGTTGCTAACACTCATTCTACTGCTGTCAGGAGGGCTGATGGGGGCAAAAAGAAAAAGGGTAGATGGAAGACAAAGTTATTCTGGCAGGAAACAAACAAGGTGTAAGGTCAGGCTAATATACTCATAGGCTTGAATATACTTCTATTTAAATCAGCTATTTGAGATCCATGATGAATGCCGAGTTCATTCTAGAATACCATCTTGCATTGATGCAAAATGGGTTTGGTTGTTGTTTTGTTTTGTATTTTGTTGTTTGGCTACAGATATATTTACTACATAGGACAGGAAAGCTAATGAAACATTGACAAATCCCACAGCACCAGATACAATGACAAGAACCCTGTAGGCCAGCAATCAATACTTCTTTTGGTGATGATGAGACTTTTCTCTGGCAGAAAAGGATGTTCTGGGTCAAAAGAAAAAGAAAAAGAAAAAAAAAAGAAACTAAAAGTTGTAATAGGAAAATGGTAGTCAGATTAAGATCAAAGGAAGGAATTCAATCAGACGATTAATGATATAGCTGACAAAATACTGTAACAAGTAATGGTGTTTGACCATCCTTCATAAAAATATTGGAGTGAGGAACAAATTAAATCCTCTTCTCAGTGAGGGGTTTCTGTAGGACATAAGCAATTAGTCTGCCTTCTAGAAAGGACAGGAAGCTTGATTAACAGATCCAAAAAGACAGTTTAGGAAAGATAGGTTTAACACCAGGAGGTGAAACACCAACTGTTATGCAAATTGACTTTTCCCAGAATGGTGGATAATTTCAATGGAGGCCTGAAATACACTTTTTGTTTCTTTTTGTTTCCTTCCCTTCCTTCCTTCTTTCCTCTTTCCCTTTTTCCCTCCCTCCTCCCTCCTCCTCCCCCTCCTCCTCCTCCTCTTCTCTCCTTCTCCTCCTCCTCCTTCTTTTTCCTCTTCTTCTTCTTCTCCTTCTTCTCCTTCTTCTTCTCAGTGTTCTTTCACAGTAACAATACGAGCCAATAGAGGTTCTTAAGTAAATGCTATTTGTGTGTAAGATTCCAGCCATAATCACTGGAGGTAAACATGGATTCATCACAGAAAAATTAACTATGACTTCAGGCTTGCCTCTTTGAAAAACTTGAACATTGTCAAATATCTGGAAATAGACTCAGCAGGCAGTAATGTGATCATATAAAAAGTTGCAGGAGAGAGCCTGCTAAGTGCTAGTATTTATCCTACTCAAGGCATGTGGTCTAGGCAAAGTGCTTCTTTCATCCAAAACAGGCCTCTTATTATTCTTATTTTTGTTATTTATTGTTGTTGTTGTTGTTTGGGGGTCTGGAGTATGAATTCAGGTCCCTTGCTTAGAAAAATTTGAGGTCCTGAATTCATAACCCAGACTCCCAAACAAGGCTGAGGCAGCTTTGAGAAAACAATGCCTCCCATCCTCCTCTATACACACACCACAGGAGGCATTCCTTCCACAGCCAAACCTCCCTGGGATATGTAGTGATCAGGTTACAGTTAGGACTTTTCCCTAGAAGAAACTCCTAGTCAGTTCTAACCAAATTTATACAGTGGAAAAACAAACAAAAAAAAAACCTTTTTTTTTTTTTTTTTTTTTTTTTTTGCCAGCCCTGGGCTTGGGCTCAGGGCCTGAGCACTGTCCCTGGATTTTTTCTCAAGGCTAGGGCTCTACCACTTGAGCCACAGCACCACTTCTGGCTTTTTGCTACGTATGTCGTACCGAGGAATCGAACCCAGGTCTTCATGCATGCTAGGCAAGCACTCCACCACTAGGCCAAACTCCCGGCCCACAAAAAAAACATTTTTAAGATGGCACCATTGGCTTATGTTTTAATCCTAGCTACTCAAGAGGCAAAGCCAGCCAAGAGCTGAAAAGTCACTGAGAGACTCAAGCAACAGAAAACTGGAAGTGAAGCTGTGGCTCCTTGAGCAATAAAAGTTCAGAGAGAGCATCTAGGCCCCAAGTTCAAGCCCACAAAGATCAACACCACCACCAACAACAAAAGTAGGTATCATTAGCCTGACCTTAGAGCAACAAACTCCTACTTAAAACTTAAAGTATATGGGTTGCATCTCATACATATACTTAAAATCAGAGGGGTGGCTGCCTTGTGCATGTACAGATCCCTTCCAAAAACCTGCCATTCCTCATGTTTCTAAGATCAGCCTGCTGTCATTACTATAAACTGCCCCATATTTCCCAAACTAGAAAACTGGCACGCGCGCGTGCGTGCGTGTTGTGTGTCGCTTAAGCTTAGGGCCTGGGCCAGCTTCAAAGCTCTTTTATTCAAGGCTGCCATTTTTTGCTCAAGCACTCTACCACTTTGAGTCACAATACCACTTCTGGTTTTTGAGTGTTTTATTAGAGATAAGAGTCTCACAGGAATTTTTCTGCCCAGACTGACTCTGAACTTCATTTCTCAGATCTCACCCTCCTGAGTACGTGAGCCACCAGTGCCCTGCTGAAAATAACCCTGTCTTTGCTTGAGTCACGTAACTCAGGCCAGCTGTTTCCCTTCTTCAGCGTACCATCTCTCTCTACTAAACTCCTTGCTTTGTCTTTTTTTTCTTTTGTAATTCAGTTCTTTTTTGGAGAATCTAGGTCCTTTGCCTCTGTGACCACTGCTGGTAACTGTTATGGGGTCAGGAGGAAGGGATTCCACATCCCTCCAGGTGGGGATTCCACGTCCCACCACAGTCTACCACACAGAGACAGTCTCATATAAAAAGGTGAATTTATTGGGGAAGTAGATGGTAAACTGACCAGCCAGGGGAAATAGATGGTGGTGAACTGACACAGTGCAGACTCGGGAGCTGACACTGTGACCCCGAGCGGCTCTCACGCAGGGTTTTTAAGGGCAAAACCCATGCGGTCGAACCTGGCCACACAGGTGGCCAGTGGGATAGTCACATACACAGAGGGACCACAGCCAGCTCTGGCCACACGCAGGTAGCCAATAGGGTTACAGCCTAGTGTCTGAATTTACCTATCACCCCTCCCCACCCAAGCGGATATCCCTCCTCCTGGGGGTGGGGAGAAGGTCAAGGTTGCCCCTCCCTAGAAGGGCAAAGGTGGCTGGGCAGTACCAGATATCCCTCCTCATGGGGGGGTGGGGAGGTCAAGGTGGCTGGGCTGTACCATTCCACAATGGGGCAGGGGAACTCTTAAGCATTCCGGATAGCGCCAGTCTCTCCTCCCCTTAACAGTGACATTGCCAGCCTAGCACAGGACTGTAAGAAACATGCTGAAATTAGTTACAGCAAAGAAACTTCTCTGAACTTCCCCCCTCATTAAACCAAGAATCCGATTGTTAAAACAATAAACAACAGAAGCCGGGAGTTTGGCGTAGTGGTAGAGTGCTTGCCTAGCATGCATGAAGACCCAGGTTCAATTCCTTGGTACTACATACACAGGAAAAAAGCCGGAAGTGGTGCTGAGGCTCAAGTGGTAGAGCTCTAGCCTTGAGAAAGTACAGACAGTACTCAGGCCCTGAGCTCAAGTCCAGGACTGGCAAAAATAAATAAATAAATAAATAAATAAATAAAAACAACAAAACAAACTGAATTACAAAAGATAAAAAAGACAAAGCAAGGAGTTTAGTAGAGTTTAGTAGAAGGGAAACAGCTGTACTTGTTAGCCAAACTTGTGGGTTCTCTAAGATTTTCAAAGTCAGGGTTCTAAAACGTATGCAAACTATTTAAAACGTCATCTGTTATCAAGCATCTTTCATTGAACAAAAATAAATCACAGTGGATGACATACAAGCCAGATGTTTCTGCTTCATTTGAGAAGATTTTGAAAAGACTTAGTGTCATCAGAGGTCTGTGTGACATTATATAGGCTTTAGGTTTCAAATGTGAAACATGTGCAATACAAGCATTAGTAATGATAATAACAATGTTGACTGTTAGAGAAATGGAAAAGGGATAGGCCAGACTCGATCATCTCCAGGTGATCTTCACAGGGGGCACAGATCTTCCCAAGGGATTAGAGGGATTGTGCTCAGTACTGGATTTTGAGATTGGCTTATATAGGGTTTAACAAGGAAGTAGGAACTAGAAAATGGATTATAGTCTCTTGGGGGCCCAGGACGGTCTCGTTGGCCAGCCCACAGTGGCATGATCCATCTGGTTTGAGGGGCTATTGTCCCCTGGGGACCAAGAGTGATGTTTCTTAGACCTAGGGTGGAATAACCTGTCTGTGGACAGGCATCTAGTCAAGCCTGTTGACGTGAGGGAATAGGGCAGGAATCATTCCTTCTATAATGGTAATGATACTAGCAATTTTAATAAGTTAACAGAGGAACCTAACCCTTTAAAGTAGAGGCGAATACGCTTTTTCTAAGAGCCAGAAAGTATGCTTAGCTCTTCATTCCAGACACTCTTCCACAACTCCTAGACTTACTTTTATAACCAAGGCAGCTACAGATAATATATAAATAAGGAGGTGTGGCAGTATGCCAGTAAAATTTCATTTACAGCAGGCATCAGACTTTGGCCTTTGGGTTACAGTATTCCAGCATTGCTTCATATCAGCATTTTCTCCACTTCATTTCAATTCCTCAAAACTCAAAACACAGCAAAGCTGTGACTACAGAAAAAACTGTAAAAGAAGACTTCAAGAGGAACTTGGAAAGCAGATAGCAAGCACTCAGTGCTAAATCATTAATGAGATACACACTGGGAGATTTGGAAGTGAATCTCTTCTCTGTCCTGCTCAAAGTTCAAAAATGCAATCCTCACCAGGACCTGCAAGCCAGGCTCTGTAACTTGTCTCAGTAGATTCAACTATGGCTCACCTTGCTTTTCTCCTTTTCTGAACTTTTTTTTCCCCTCAAAGTAGTACATATTGTAAAGAAGACGGAGGAGAATGGAAAAAAAAGGAACAGGTCAGACTGGATCATCCACAGGCAATGACTGAGGAACAGCGAGGGGCACAGACCTCCTAAGGATTTGAGGTTGTACTAGGGACTGGATTTGGGGGGTAGGCTTATATAGGGCTTAGCAAGGAAGCAAGGATTAGAAAATGGGTTCTGGTTTCTTGGGGGCCTAGAGCGATGTTCTTAGGCCCACAGTGGAATGTTCCAGCTGTTTTGAGGGGCTATTATCACCTGCGGACCAACGGTGGTTTGGGTCCAGATAGGAATAGCTCACTGTTGGACAGTTATATGGTCAGGCTTGTGGTTGTGCACCTGGTGTCTGGCTTGACCTTGGGGAATAAGGCCAGACTCAATCCTTCACATATGAATTTTACAATTAGTTTGCAATTAATAGTTTCAGCCAGGCATCTGTGGTGTATGCCTGTCCTAGCTACTCAGGAGGCTAAGATCTGAGGATGGCAATTCAAAGCCAGCCCAGGCAGGAAAGCCCATGAAAAACATAAATCTCCCATTCCCCCAAAAGCCAAAAATGGAAATGGTGCTGGGGCTGAAAGTGATAGAACCCTAGCCTTGTGCACAAAAGCTCAGAGATAGCACCCAGGCCTTGAATTAAAGCCCTAGAACTGGCACATAAACAAATCCCAAATGAATAGTTTCATTGGGATAGTTTCATTCCCTTCCTTATATGTACTGACATTATCCTTCCCTAACTTTCCAGGTCCCTGCCTCTATCCAAGTATTTCTCCTCCCCCCTTCTGTTTTGCTTTGTTTTGTTTTGCAGTACTGGGGTTAGAACTCCAATTTATGTCACACTTTCAGCACCTCCAGTCCTTTTTTTTGGTCTGGTTCTTTTTGAGATAGGATTCTGCTTTTTTCTCCTTAGTCTACCCTGACCTTGAGTCTCATATATATATGCATATGTATATATGCATATATTATAATATATACACACTAGATAATATATTATAATTATTATTATTGTTATTGTTTGCCAGTCTTCAAGTTTGAACTCAGGGCCTGGGCACTGTCTCTGAACTTCTTTTGCTCAAGACTAGCACTGGAGCCACAGTGCCTTTTCTGTTGATGTGGTACTGAAGAATTGTTGGGGTCCTTCATCCCCAGTCCCTCTTGAGGAGGGATGGGAAAAACACACCCCAACCAGTCCAAGCCGCGAGAGGAGAGGGCCCACTGTCCTCCCGCACTTAGCCTTGCTTCTCCGGAGCACGAACAGAGACGCCACACAGCTTCATCAAGGCAGGAATCTCTCTCTCTAAAACTCCCCTCCTTATATTGGATGCGGGAGCCTATCGGCACAACAGGATAAAGAGGTCCACTTGTTTACCCCTACTACAGGTCTCAGCAGAAAGTTATTAGAATGGCGTTACTCGGCCCCCAACAAAGAATCGAACTCAGGGCTTCATTCCTACTAGGCAAGTACTTTACCACTAAGCTACATTCCCAGCCTTGTATTATTTTTTGGTTTTTTTGTGGTACTGAAGATTTGAATTCAGGACACGTCACTTACGAGGCAAGGAGCCAAGTGGCTATTTTTAAGAGTAAGGTTTTGCTTCCCACTGGGATGAGTTGCTTAAGCCAAGATCCACCTACTTCTGCTTGTCATCGTCAGTGGAGTAGCAGGCACATTCCAGTACATCTAGCTTAGCTTTTTTGTAGAGATGGACACTCATGGACTTTTCTGCCCTGGCTGTCCTGTCCAGCAGTTCAACCCAGTCTCCACCTCTCATGTAGCTCAGCATAACAAGCAGCATGTACCACCACCGCACAGAGCCAGAAAGTCTCACAAACATTTTCACCAAGGCTGCCTTCACACCACCATTCTCCTATTCTCAGCCTCCCAAGGATCTAGAATGTCAAGTGTATGCCACACCACTGGACCCCATCCTCTTACTTATGCTTCATGCTCTAGCTAGAACGACAAGCATGCCACCAGCTCCAGCTCTTTCTGTTCAGATGGGGGTCTCACCAACATTTTTATTCTATTATTTATTTACTTATATGTACCCTAGTTGTCCTGGAGCCTCAGTCCTGCAGATCTCAGCCTCTTTTGTAACTGGGATGACAGGTACTGGGTGAGAGGAATCCTACTTTTTACCAGGATTTTGTTCTCAAACTTTAACCCTCAGTTCTCTGCTGCCAAAGCAGCTATGATTATTGGAATAAGTGACTGGTGCTCTCTGCTTCTCTACTTTCATGACTTCTTTTTTTCTTTTACATATCAAAGAAGATGCAACATTTTGTTGAATCTTGCTTATCTGGCTGTAATGTGATCTCTAATTTCATCCATGGTCCCTCGAATAATTTCATTCACTCCAGACAGTGTGTGTGTGTGTGTGTGTGTGTGTGTGTGTGTGTGTGTGTAAAATCTTCCTCATTATTCATGTATTGATAGATACCAGGTCTGATCGTCACAATAAACACAAGTATGCAGGTGTCTCTACTGTATACAGACTTTGATACCCAGAAGGAGGGGAGCTGATTATAGGGTAATTCTATTTTTAATTTATTGAGGATCCTCTATACTGATTTCTATAACAGACAGACAGTGCTGACCAGCAGAGGATATCTCTTCTAATATCTTCCCCTGACTTCTCACAGTATGGACTTAGAGTTTTGACTTTCAAGTTTATGTTTTCTTGCCTTTTTAAGCCATGTACTTGTTACTCTTTTCTAACACCTCTGGCCTTGCTATCATTTCACAGTTGAATTTGAGTAGCTCAGGTAACTTTGCCTCATGGATCAATTCCATAAGACATTTGGCTAGATGTGGTAGTATAAGTCTATGCAAGTCTGTAATCTCAGCTATCTGGTATTTGGAAGGCAGAGTTGAGAGGACTCTAGTCCTAGGCTAACCTGGGCAAAAAGTTAGTGGAACATCCTATCTCAGCCAAGAAGCTGAGCATGGTTTGGTGAATATCTGATCCCAGTTATGCACCAGGCATGCAGGATCACTGTCTGAGGGTGGCCCTGGCAGGAAGGGAAAAATGCAAGATACTATCCAAAAATGACTAAAGCAAAAGAGGTTAGGGTGTGATTTAAGCAGTGGGGCACCCAACAAGCAAGCAAGAGTCTCTAAACTCAAGTTCCTTCATAAAATAAACAGAAACAGATACCTTCTGCATACCTATATTCCGTTCTCAGAACTATCAACAAATGACTATTGCTCCAGATAAATTTAAAATATTTGAAAGTAGCACTGGGCACTGGTGGCTCATGCTTGTAATCCTAGCTCCTACGGAGGCTGAGATCTGAGGATTGTGGTTTGAAGCCAGCACAGGCAGAAAAGCCCCTGTGAGACTCTTATCTGCAATTAACCACTCAAAAACTGAGTGGAGTTGTGGCTCAAAGTGGTAGAACGCTAGGCTTGGGCAAAGGAGCTCAGGGACAGAGCCTAGGCCCTGAGTTCAAGCCCTACAACTGACAACAAAAGAAAATTCAGAAAGTTAAAACTGCATTTTTTTTTTTTTGCCAGTCCTGGGCTTAAGCTCAGGCCTGAGCACTGTCCTTGGATTTTTCTCAAGGCTAGAGCTCTACCACTTGAGCCTCAACACCACTTCTGGCTTTTTCTTTTTTTCTTTTTCTTTTTTTTTTTTACTTCTGGCTTTTTCTAAGTATGTGATATCAAGGAATCGAACCCAGGTCTTCGTGCATGCTAGGCAAGCACTCTACCACTAGGCCAAACTCCCGGCCCCGAAACTGCATTTTTCTTAAAACATAAGTTATTCCTGGCACATTCAGAATACATAATTAAAAGTCAAAGAATTAATTAGTTAATGTATTAAATAAGTGGGTCCTCCTCTTTTGCATATTTTTTGAACATGATATCTTTGGCAGTTCATTTTGACTGTGGATTTGAATGAAATGAGGTGCCCAAGAGACTAGCAAAATGTGCTTGTGGGTGTGGCTGTGAGGGTGTTGCCAGTGATGACGGACATGTAGATTAGCAAATGAGGGCCCTGAATGTGGTGTGGCACCATTCAATAGATGGGGAACAATCGATAAGGCAACCCAAGGATTCTCTGTTTCCCGGGTTTGTGAGGAGTGAGCAGCTATGCACAGCTATGTCTTTCACTGTGAGCTTTCCACCATGAAGTTCTGCCTCACCAAGGCCCATAGCAGTGGAACCAGCTAATCATGATTAGAACTCTCTGACAGCTGAGCCAAATAAATCTTTCCTCCTTAGAGCTATTTTTCTCAGGAATTTTTGTCACAACAATGAAAAACTAAGGAATACAACACCCAAACAACATACAAGAGGAACAATACATTTTCCTCAACTTTTTATTATTCTTAGCTGGGACTCCCTGCAACAAAAGATGGGTTTAATTGAAAGACAAACAGAAGTTTCATAGCATGCATATCTTCTGTTATAGTCCCGTTTTGCTGCTTTAACAATGGCATCATTGAGGGGCTGGGAGTTTGGCCTAGTGGTTAAAGTGCTTGCCTAGCATGCATGAAGACCCGGGTTCGATTCCTCGGTACCACATACATAGAAAAAAGCCAGAAGTTAGTGCTGAGGCTCAAGTGGTAGAGCTCTAGTTTTGAGAAAGTCCAAGGACAGTGCTCAGGCCCTGAGCTCAAGCCCAGGACTGGCAAAAAAAACAACAAAAAAAAAACAATGGCATCATTGCTAAATCCAATCACATTTATTGATTCTGGAGGTTGGGATGTCTAAAATAGAGGGCCAAACATCTGCAAAAGACTTCTTTCTGCACCATAACATGGCAGAGAAGTAAAGGCAAGAAGAAGGGGAAGGGGAGGCATTTAGCTCTATATAATTGTAATTACTGTTTTGTTTTCATAGAGAAAAACTGGGGTGACTTGATGCCTTGCCCACCAGTGTTAAGAAAGCTACCTGCTAGGTGAAAGGTGGCAGAGAATCCAGTGTACAAATCCTTCCTATCCATGTGCTTCTATTTTGAGCTTTGCAGAGACCAACTTAGAAACATTTTGCTTTGTTTTGTTTTTGGTCCCAGTGCTGTGGCTTGAACTCAGAGACTGGGCACTGTCCCTTGGCTTTATTGTTCATGACCAGTCCTTTACTATTTAAGCTGCAGCTCTACTTCTGGCATTTTGATGATTAATTGAAGGTAAGAATCTATGGACTTTTCTTCCCTGGCTGGCCTTGAATCACAATTATCAGATCTCAGCCTCCTGTCTAGCTAGGATCTTAGGCCTAAGCCACCAGCACTCAGCAATGTTTTAAGAATCAAATTCACATAATGTAGGCTAATTTTGTCAAAGGATAAAAGCTTAGCATGATTGGTTTAATGAAAAATAATATAAAAGTATAGACTTATTCTATTCCAAGGTTTGCTGAATAAATAAACTTGGCTTACTTCTATGTACTATTTAAAAAATTTTTTTTAAAGTTTGTGCTCACCAACATTGAGCCATTATTCTGTTATGATTATATTAGCAGAAATTATGTCTTGTTATATACCGGTTAAGAGACAATTTCTAAGATCTGTGGGTAACACAGATTAGTATTAAGTTCATTTAATTAATGGACACTCACAAGATGGTACCCTATAATAGTAAGATGGAATACTGATATACTGAATACCAATCATAACTTCAAGCTTATGTTCTTTTGCTCCTCATTTCTATGAGGCTGTCTCTTTGGTTCTGTAATGACTGTGATAATTTCAGTGGCTTTGAGAAGTGGATATATACGACATGGGTAGCCAAGAAAAGCTGTTATGTGTTATTTACGAGCTCTGCTAGGCCAGTAAAAATGCTGATGTGTGACAATACTCGATTATCCTCTCCCTAATTTCCTCCATGAAATACAAATTACTTTGACTAAAAGTTATAATGGATATGTGATTTAGACTATCTTTAGCAGTCACAGTTCCAGAATAATACAGCTGTGTGTTTCTAATTTTTTTTTGAAGAAAATTGGAAATAATTTTGATCACTAAACCACTCGGTGTTCTTCAAGGTTACTGAGATCCCTAAAAACTAAAATTGCCTTTGAGATTTCCCTGCCCCTCACTCCTGTAAAATCACAAACATTTGGTTCTTTAGCTTATAAAAAGAGATGTAGTAGAAATAAGTGGGCTTATCTGATATGTTACTGTTGACATGTCACATAGAAAGAGCTGTCAGATGGGAAGAGCTGCTGAGTTAGTTGTCTTTGGTTTCAATACATGTGGGTAGGGTTGGGACAGATGAGTGGTGGGAAAGGATGGAAGGGGTGACATTGATCAAGATCCTTTGTACTCATTAAATTGACAGGCTGAATGGAAACCTCTTTTGTACAACTACTTAAAGTTAATGGAAAAGCAATTGAGTAAACTCTTGTTAATATAAACATCTCAGAAATTGAAGTCTCTGTGTGAAGTTCCTAGAGATAAGTCCATCCATGCCGTCACTGACCATGATGTTTCTGTTTATCCAAGGCCTTATGCTGCTTCAATAGTTTAGTCCCTTACTGAAATCAGGTATAATTTCAGCTGTTATTTTTATTTTTAGTCTGTCTGTCTGTCTGTCTGTTTCCCTGCCTGCCTGTTGGTTGGTTGGACTATCTAGCTAACCATCTATCTATCTATCTATCTATCTATCTACCTACCTACCTACCTACCTACCTACCTACCTACCTACCTACCTACCTAGGGTCTTCAACTCAGGGCCTGGGTGCTTTCTCTTAGCATTTTCAATCCTATTTAGCACTCTACACTTGAGCCACAACTCCACTTTTAGCTTTTTGATAGTTCATTGGAGATAAAAAAGACCAAGGATGAACTAATATAGTAGAAATATTCACAAGACAAATATGTTGGAAATGAACTTTACAACTTGGAAGGGGGTGGGGGAAGAAAAATATGGGGAGGGGTAACAATATTCAAGAAGTAATATACTTACTACCTTACGAATGTAACTGTAACCTCTCTATACCTCATCCTCATAATTACAAAAAAGAGTTTTATGGACTTTTCTACCCAGGCTGGCTGTGATCCTCAGGTCTCAGCCTCCTGAATAGTTAGGATTACAGATATGAGTCACTGGTGCTGGACTTAGCTTTATTTATACGTCAGCTTTAGTGGGGCATACTTTACACACATGGTTTAGCCATGTAAAGCGTACAATCCGTGGTTCTTAGAATATTTACAGTTATGTGGTGACCACTTTAGCAACTTTTAGAATATATTTATCACTTGAAAAAGAAGTTTTATATTTATTAGTAGTCACTCCCCATTTCCCATAACCAACAAGTCTGATTTTCTTGGCAGATATTACATCAAAATGCTATCACACCATTTTGATGATCTTTGGTTACTGAATTATTTTTCTCTTACCATAACATTTTATGATGCCATATTCTATCATGGACCTGTACTTCCTTCCTTGTTATTGTTAAATGTTATTCTACTGTATGCATATAAAGTTATATATATATATATACATATATACACCTTTTTATCAGCTCATGGATATTTGAGTTATTTCTACTGACTATTATGAAACTAGTGACAGAGAAATTTGTAAGTTTTTGTATACATATGTTTTCATTAATCTTCAGTACATATAAAGGAGTAGATTTTCAGCCAGACATTGGTGGTTCCCGCCTGTAATCTTAGCTACTCAGGAGACTGAGAGCTGATGATTTGGGGCTGAAGTTAGCCCACACAGAAAAGTTAATGAGACTCTATTGCCAACTCTGAACTGTAGAGTGTTCCAATGTGGTTGTATTAACATCTTTGCCAATGCTTGTTATTCCCCGTCTGGAGTGTAGCCATGCTAATGAATATAAACTGGTTTCATGGTGTTGGTTTTTTTTTTTCCCCCCTCTTTCTTTCTTGATGCTAATGATGTCAAGTCCTTTCTCTTTTTCTCTCTTTCTCTTTTTCTCTCTCCTTTCCTCCCTCCCTCTTTCCCTCCCTTCTTCCTTCCTTCCTTCCTTTTTTGTGCCTGTATTAGGGTTTGAACTCAGGCCTGGACACTGTCCTGAGTTTTTTCAATCAAGGCTGACACTCTATCACACTTCTACTTCCAATTTTTTGTTGGAAGATAAGAATTGAAGATAAGAGTCTTGTGGACTTTGTTGACACCCCTGACTTTTAACCAGATTAGCCTCTTGCGTAGCTAAGATTTCATGCATGAGCCACCAATGCCTATTACCAAATGCTTGTATTTGGCCTTCTGTTTTGGAGAAGCATTTATTCAAATTCTTTGTTCATTTTGCCATTGAGATTTTTAAGATAATTAAAATTATTGTGACAGGGGCTGGGAAGGTGACAATGGTAGAGTGCTTGCCTAGCATGCATGAAGCCCTTAGTTCGATTCCTTAGTACCACATAAACAGAAAAACCTAGAAGTGGCACTGTGGCTCAAGTAGTAGAGTGCTAGCAAAAGAAGATAAGGGACAGCATCCAGGCCTTGAGTTCAAGCCCCAGGACTGGCAAAAATTAAAATAAAATAAAATATTGTAACATAAGACTTTATATATCTTAGTTATGACTCTCTTCTTAGGTATATGAATATTACATATATATATACATATATGTTTTGGGATTTTTGTTGGCCAATAAGTACATTATTTAAAATAGCAATAAAGAAAGCAATCCCACTTAGATGCCTATAAGATAAAATACCTAGTGAAAAATATAACCAAAGAAGTGAAAGATCCCCACAATAATAATTATAAAAGACTGATGAAAGATATGGAACTGAATACAACAAATACTTTGTAGACAGAGTCTTACTATGTTTCTAGGTAGTTCTTAAGTTTTGGGATTAAGAGATGCTTTTATTATATATAATATAAATCATAACTATATAAAATGATATAATATCTATATATGTCTAGCTATATCATATATAGATATTATATATAGCTATATATCATATAATATGATTCATATTAATTATAATATTATATAATTTTAGTGGCAAATGATTTTGATATCCTTTGACTATTGTGTTCATTCATTGAAGAGTTGCTGGACAAAGAATTAATGTTGAGCAATCTGAATGGTTCCCTGCCTGTGACTGTGTGTATGGACTAATTAACAGAGTAGCCCTTAATGATTTCCATTTTAAAATTTATTGCTTTTCAATACATACATAGTTTCCAACTGCTTTCTATTTGCCCTAAAGCTAAAAGAAGAATAGGCACACGTTAGACAAAGAGAATATGAGAAAGCTATTCAAACTTTTCATGATGGTGGTGCTTATCTTTGTCCTCTGCAGTCTAATTTTCCTCAAATTGCTAAAGATTGTCCTCTGCCTAAGAGACAACTACTGGATTCTAGTGAGAGACTGAGTACATTGAATAACAAAGGGATAGTGGAAATTCCATTTCCCAGGAGGTACTTAACAAGTATCTCTCTGCCTGCAGTGAATTATTGGTAGGGTTGCTCTTGAGTCTAGAATACTAATAGGTAGCACTTTCAGAATTAATAAGCTTGAGAAAATATTTTTTCCACCTTCATGGTTGGTTATAATATCTAAATAGTTAAATGTTACCGCCTCTCATATGGTGCTTGTCTGCCACCTCCCTTTTTAGAGAAACTGATTTCAGAATAATTTCTCTTGTACATGCATTTTAAAGGTGTGTAATTAACTGGTAACAGGTTGTTAGGTAGCTGATGAGGTGTGAACCAGCCTCTAATTTGTTTTCTTTATTTACAACTTTCCTTGCACTTGAAGATGACAGCATGGTGTTTTTCATTCCCTGCTTACTTCACCAGATTAAAAAGTGATTTGCAAAGCCATTTTTAATTCCTCAAATTCCATTAAAAAGGAATATCCAGGGGAGTCTTAATCAAGACATAATAGGTACTAAAATGTGATCACACACAGCACTGCTAATGTGGCCCTATTGCAGCTGTAACATACAGGATTTGTCTCCAGGAAACTGAAGTCAGCCCTAATGCTGACTTATTACTATTGTATTATCAGTAAAATTGTTTGCTTTCTCCTTCAAATTGCCTTGCTTTCTATTAAATAATACATTTTAAAAAATCAGTTCAAGAAGAAATTAAAATAGAAATATACTACAAGGAGAACTGAGAGAAAAAAAAAAAGCCACAAGGCTGGAATACTGGAGATGCAACTGAAGCAGAAGTGGCTAAAAGTAGAACCTATGGCTAACCAAAAGGGGTAAGTTATTGAATTATTTGCCTGAGATTGAAACAAAACACACACACACACACACACACACACACACACACACACACACACACAAATAACCTAAAGTTAAGCTACAGGATATGTTAAAGCATCTTGCTGAGGACTGCCTATAACCTTTGGATAATTAGCTGCCATTTGACAAAACAAAGATATCAAGTAAGTGACATTTTCTTTCCGGTCAATAAAAGCACATATCAGAACTTCCATCTACACTGAACTGATGGACAATCCAGGCAAGGATGTTATTTCCGCCCCGGCAAAAATATTTTCTTCTTCTTCCTCCTCCTCCTCCTCCTCCTCCTCCTCCTCCTCCTCCTCCTCCTCCTCCTCCTCCTCCTCCTCCTCCTGTTTCTCCTCCTCCTCCTTTACTCCTCTTCCTCCCCTCCCCACTCTTCCTCCTCTTTACTAAACAGAGCAAGCTGATTTGGAGAGGGGCTGGAGGTGCAGTCCCCTCAGAGGGTGGATATTATAGCATGCGGCTCTTCTCATAGCTCCCCTTGCTGGGCTTCAGGAGCTGCCTGGCTACATTATCTTCTATCTTTTCTCTTCCTTTTTTCTTTTTCCGCTGGACCTGAAGCTTGAACTCTGGGCCTGGGCGCTCTTTTAGCTCCTTTTGCTCAAGGATGGCATTCTAACACTTGAGCAACAGGGGCACTTCTGGCATTGTCTCTCTTCTCTTCTTCTTTTCTTCTAGCTCTCTTCTCCTTCCCTCCTGTCTCTCTTCTTTTTCTGTCTTCTGTCCCTCTCAGGTCTCCCTCTCCTCTCTTTCTCATCTCTCCTACTTTCCTCTCTCTCCTCCCTCTTCCTTCTTGCCTCTCTCTTTCTCTCTTCTCTCTCTCCTCTCATTTTTCTCTTTCACTTCGCTCTCTCCCTCCTTCAACTTCTCTTTCTCCTTTCTCTTTCCTCTCCTTCTCTCTCTTCTCTCTTTTGTATCTCTCATTTTCCACTTTTCTTTTTCTCCTCTCTCAGTCTTCTCTCATCTCTCTCCTCTATCCTCTTTCTTTCTCCTCTTCCCCTCTCCTCTCCCTATCTCTTCTCTCTTCCCTCTACTCTCCCTTTTCTCTCACTCTCCTCTCTCCTCTTTCTGCTCCTTCCTCCATCTTCTTTCACTCTATTGCCTCTCTCACTCTTCCTCTTTCACTTCTCTCTGTCCTCTCTCTTCTTTCTTCTCTCTCCTCCCTCTTTCACCTCTCCCTTCTCTTTCCTCTCTCTTCTCTCATTTCTCTCTCAACTTTCTTCTTGCTCTCTTTTCTCTCTTCTCTCACTCTTCTCTCTTTTCTCTCTTCTCTCCCTCTTCTCTCTTTTCTCTCTCTTCTCCCTTGTTTCTCTTTTCTTTTTTCTCTCTTCTCTCTCCCCCTCTCTTCTCTCCTTTTTCTCTCTTCTCTCTCTCTCCTTCCTCTCCTCCCTCTCTCATTTCTCTCCTCTTTCTATTCCCTCTCTCCTTTCTCTTCTTTCTTTCTCTTCTCCCTCTCTCCTCTCTCCTGTCTCTCTTCTCTCTCATCTATCTCATTCATCTCACTTTTCCCTGTCTCATCACTCTCCACTTTCCTCTCTCCTCTCTTTCTTCTCTCCCTTTTCATTCTCCCTCCTCTCTTCTCTCTCTTCTCTCTCACCTCTCTCCTCTCTTCTCTCATCTCTCTCTAGTCTCTCTCATCTCTCTCTTGTCTCTATCCACTGGATCTCCTCTCTGTCTCCTCTCCTCTTTCTCCTCTATATTTCTCCTTTCCCTCTCCTCCCTCCCCTCTCCCTCTCTGGGCTCTCTCTCCTCTCTCTCATAGAAGTAAGAATGGCCAATAGGCATATGAAGAAATGTTCAACATCTCTGGCCCTAGAATAAAAGCAAATCAAAACAGCATAGAGATTTCACTTTATTCCAGTTAGAATGGCCATCATCAAGAAAACTGACAATAGTACATGCTGGTAGAGATGTGATCAAAAAGGAGCTCTGTTATACTGGCGGTGGGAATGTACATTTGAAAGCAGTATAGAGGTTCCTCAAAAGACTAAACAAAATTCTCCTTTATAAGATCATCCTGTCTTTCTATTAAACATGTCAGCCAAGTGAAGAATGACTTGATATTTGGGCTTGAAGCAAGTGTGTGATCTCTTTGTGTGTGAAGGATTTTAGAAGGCAGATTTAGAAGTGCCTGATTAGGAAAAAGAGGTGTGCATCTGTCATCAAGAGCTTGTAATTGTATATTTGGTTATCTTTCTGCTACAGATGTTTTAAAGCATTCTACTCCATATTATTCTAGTTGCATGGTTTCCCATTTTAGTGCAAACAGCGCAGTCAAAAACATGTTAAGAATGATTTAATGATTACAGAGCAAGTTTAAATTTTATTTACCTAGTATTCTGGAAATACCAGGGGGAAAATATCCATTTATTTGTCGCAATACTTTTCTTCACACTGTCAAGTATATTCGTGAAGAAAGAATATACTTTCTACCTATTTCTAAACAACATAATTTTACTTATTTAGTTGTCCTGTGTATGTGTGTGCATGCACATGCATATATGTCACATTAATAAATTTCAATATTCTAAGGCCCATGCCTGTAATCCTAGCTGCTTGGGGGCTAAAATCTGAGGATTAAAGTTCAAAGCCAGTCCCAGACAAGAGAGTCCAATAAGTTACCCACTCCTCAAGAAATTAGCTGGAAGTGGAGCTGTAACTCAAGTTGTAGTTCAAGTCATGGGTGGTAGCCTTGAGCAGAAAAGTTCAGGACAGCACTGAGGCCCTGAGTTCAAACTGTTGCACATACACAAACAAAATGTACAATGTACAATGCTTTTAAATCCACTATTGGAAAAAAATTTTCTAAGCCTCTTAATAGTTAGTAATTCTAATAAATATTGCTTGAGAATATATATAGATAGCAAATTTTGTCCATTACTTGGTTATTTGCTATTTTTCATTAATAGCAGGTAGTAAAATTCAAACAATTTTAAGAATTTAAGACAATAGTATCTTGGATATTTTTTCATAAAAATACATTTTAAACAATGCTTCAAAAAGTGCACAAAAAAAGTGCAAGGATCACTTGGGAATGTCCATGTTTTTACATGGGGGTGTATTCCCATGGCACTGTACTTTTTTACAAAGTATAAGGTCCTGCTTGATCTCAGCACCACCACAAATTAAAAAAAAAATACCTCTGATAAAATGTTTTATCTCAACATACATGAGAGGAAATTAAACTTCTCTCTAGTATTGCATCCTCACTTTCAGGCTAACAGAATCCTGTTACTAGTTTACATTTTCTAATAGACCCTGGGGGACTCTTATCCTAGAACTGAGGTTAAGAAATTTCAGAGACTGGATGGGAACATGAAGGATCATTGTTAGAAGTGTAAGAATCATTCAAGAAATCACTCACTTTGAGTGTACCTTTGAGGTCAGCCACATCTGCTGGTAAGAAGTCAATAAATTGCTCTTTTGAGCGGGGTAAGCCTTTTTTTTTTTCCCAAGGACAATTTTATCTGGTGTACCAAATTACTTTATTAAAAGAAAAAAAAAAAAGAACTCTTCAGCTAAAGTTCCTTTGAGTAACACCCTAAAAGATAAGGAAGTTTTATATCAGAGAGGGTTTTTTTTTTTTAAGGTGACATAAATACTATATTCCAAAGCTTTAAGTTTACCTGGATTACAGGATGGACAGTAGGGACCAGGATATGGAGCTACTAGTCTAGGCTTAAAACTTCATGTATGCCCAAAAGCAGACTTTTGTATTTCAGGAGGCGTATTTCCCAGTGATTGTGTATGTCTATCATGCAACATTCAAAAAGTTTCAAGATCTGGGTGCCAATGATTCATGACTGTAATCCTAGCTACTAAAAAGGCTGTGATCTGAGGATTATGGTTCAAAGTCAGTTGGGAAGGAAAGTCTGTGAGAATTTTATCTCTACTAAACTATCAAAAACAAACAAAAAAGCCTCCAGAAATGGAGCTGTGGTTTAAGCGGTAGTGTGCTAGCCTTGAGCACAAAAGCTCAAAGACTGTGAGTGCTTAGGCCCAAAGTTCAAGTCCCAGAATTGGCCAAAAAATAAAAATAAAAGAATTGAATCTTCTACTCTTGAGATTGGAAGAAGAACATGAAATTTCTTGATACACAAATCCAGACACCCAACTCAACGTATAAACTAGAATAGACAAACTTTAGTAACTTTTGTATTCTTCATTTGAGAGCTTCATTAAGAGAGTTGGTCAGTCCCAAAGTGACAAAAGTACTAATTAGTTCTGTAATATTTCTTAGAGACTCTTTTCAAGACAACCTTTACGAAAATTGTCTAAGACTCTTATGAAACATGCACCTTCACATCCCCTAAATGCAGAAGTTTGAGTAGTAATCTGAAGTTTATTTCTTTAAGAAGTACTTCAAGTGATTTTGGTGTTAAAAAAAAAAGTGCAAGGGTCACTTGTGAATGTTAATTTTTTAACATATATTTTAAACATGCTTTATAATAAGA